>NC_088402.1:19783111-20083111 GCF_034236695.1 Oncorhynchus nerka
CAAGAAGGACTTGGCTGGGGTGGCCTCAGTAGAGGCACTCTGCCCGAACAGGAAGGTACTGGGGGCCGGGATGGGGGCTGGGGCAGGGGTAGAGCTGCTGGAAGAAGAGGTGGTGGTGCTTGCCATGAACCCAAATGCTGGCTTTGGGGCTGCAGCATCTACAAGGAAAACAATGGAATTAAGGTGAAGAATTATATCATGGTTTAAGTGTAGACAGTGTTTACATTAATTACAAACAGTTAAATAGTGAAAAATAAAAATAGCACCAAAAAAAGAATAAATTCCATAGTAGAACATCCATTCATAAAATCGACAAATACAAAACAGGTTAATAACAATATTAACTACTGCAGCAGAGTATTCCTCTCACCTGTTGTGCTTTGCCCAAAGCTGAATGAGGGCTTAGGTGCTTCTGCTGCTGGGGTCTCACTCTGGTCTTCCGGTTTCTCAAAGGCCAAGGCAGGTGCATTGGGCTGGTCTTTAGGTGGGTCTGGCTTACTGAAGGAAAAGCCAGTAGATGGAGCTGATGCCACCCCCTCTTTACTAGGAACACTGAACAGGAACCCAGAACCCATAGAAGCAACCTCCTTCTCGTGCTTCCCAAAGGTGAAAGAAGGGGCCTTGTCTTTCTCTAGTGATTCCCTGAATATGCTGCCCCCTAGTGGTGTGGTCAGCGCAGTAGCCTTGGCTTCAGCCAGCTTCCCAAACATAGGCGCTGCTGCTGTGGTGGTGGTAGTCGTGGTTTCTGTAGAAGCTCCACTGTCATTCTCTGTAGAAACAGGGAGGCTGAAAGTAGAGGAGGAGGAATCAGAGGTTGCCACCAGATGAAAGGAGAACCCACTGTAAGGGGGTTTGCTCTCCGTGCTAGCAGCTGCTGCAGTGCCGAACGAGAGCCCAACGCCGAATTTGAACCCGGCACCCATACCGGGGGCTTCAGCCTTCTTCCCCTCGTCCACTGCAGGGGTGGAAGCAGCTGAAGCTGCAAATTTGCATCCCTCAGAGGAGCCTCCAAATTGGAAGCCTGCAGAGCTGCTGGTGTCTGTCGAGGTAGAGTCCGATGAGGCAGATGCACCAAATTTGAAGCCCCCTGAAGATGAGGAGTCCAAGAGGGTGCCGCCGAATTTGAAGCCCCCAGAACCAGAGTCCGATGACGCCCCCATGCCAAACTTGAATCCCCCCGAGTCAGAAGAGGACTGGATCCCAAACGATGAGGAACCAAATGCTGAAAGAAACCAGGGATCACATTAATGAGTTCAGAATTCTGTACAAAAAAAACTTTTAAAAAAACGTATGAATTTCCTTAGCACGTTCAGGCTTCACATCTATCCTCAATAAAAATCAAAGATCTCGCTAAAATGACAAAGCCTCTAGAACACACAAAGATGGCAGTTGACAGCTGTACATACCTTTGGGCTCTACTTTAGCTCCAGGCTTGGGGGTCTGGCAGGCCACACACTCCTTGTCTGCTCCCTTGTTCTCAACACAGCACACATCACACTCCCACGCTCCCTCTGGCTTCTTGAACTGGGCCCCAAAGCCTAATAGAGGTGTGGCGCTGACAGGGGTGGGAGTTAGAGATGGAGGCGCAGCCGTTGCTCCTGTTAGGTAGATGAAGATATGAGCGATCAGCAAAAATATAAACACGTACATTTGCATCAGATTCACATCATTTAAACACTTCCTTGAAGATCTTCTGATGTAAACTGAACATTTGGCCAAGATAGCAGTATGGGGCAACTTAAAAAATAAAATAATAAGCACCAGGTTGTTCTCTCGTCTCACTACCTGGCTTAGCGATCCCACAGGAAACACACTTGGTGTCCTGCGCCTTGTTCTGCACCATGCACACGCCACACTCCCATGCTCCCTCTGGCTTCTTAAACTTGTCTCCAAAGCCCAGGAGTGGGGCAGCAGCGGGCAGAGTCTTAGCCTCCAAGAAGGCAGGCATAGTCAGTGTGGTCTTAACTCCAGTCCCAGGCTTGGTTGTCTCACAGGCCACACATTTGACAGCATCAGGCTTGTTCTGAACCAGACAAGTGTCACAGTCCCAGCTTCCTGCAGGCTTTGTGAACAAGGCCCCAAAAGTTGCAGCGGGAGTAGTGGTGGTGGTGGAACCCTCCAGCCCGGACAACAAGGGTATACTGTCGGTTTTTGCTAAAGAGGAGCCAGAGTTTAGTCGCGGGGTCACAGAGGTCACACACTTGGTGTCAGTGGGTTTGTTCTGCACCACACAGGTGTCACAATCCCAGGAACCTGTTGTCGCTTTGAACAAGTCCCCAAGGGAGGGGGTGTTGGTGGACAGTGCTGGGGTCTCCTGGTGGGCTTTGGGGACAGGGGAGGTCTGAGTAACAGGAACGGCAAATCCTATGGGGAAGACGACAAGGGGTTAAAAACCACTAAAACAAAATAGAAAACTAATGGCACTATTTGAACCCTCCCATTAAAATGGCAACATAACAGTTGCCATAACCGTCATGACAGCTGATGGAGTACCAGTTTATGGCAACGGACTTGTGTCATCAAGATAAATCATCACAGGTAATTCTCACCAGGTCCATTCAGGAGGTCCAGAACACTGCCCTGTTTCAACACCTTGGCTGGTTTAAATGGCCCTTCAAACTCATCCATGCTCTCACTGGCAGCGTGCTTCACTACAGAGACACCAATGGAAACAACTATTAGCTATTAAATTAATTTCCCTTTACGTCAAAGTTTGGATCTTGATCTTGATCTTATCCTGGAGTTGATCCAAGCTTACCTGCTGCCAATACTGGGGTGGCCATCTTCCCGTTGGATAGTGACAGACCCGTTTTCACTACAGGTGCACTGAAGGTAAATCCAGACTGAAAAGACAAAAACAATTACCAACATCCGACAGTGCAAGGTTTGGTTTCAATACCTGGTACAGAAGTAAGAATATGAACTCACTGTTGAGTGTCAAAAACAGAAACAACAATATTCTATAGGGGTAATACTGTCATCACAGCAGGCATACTCAAGCTGCAGTAAAGCTGTGGGACTTACAGACGGGGAGAAGGACGGTGGGCTAGCAGCAGTTGCCATGACGATGGGGGAGGAGAAGGTGAAAGGTGTGGAGGGAGGGGTAGAGGGGGCTGTAGTCGGTGGCACCTGGAATAAAGACGACAACTGATCCAGGTCAGTTTCAGCAGATGTCACACTATTTATTCACTAGGCCTTCATGGTTATTAGGATGAACACTGAACACATTGAAATAAAGCTAGTGGAAGTCACAATGTCAAAGCCTGCATCCCAAATGGCATCCTACAGGGCCTGGTCACAAGTAGTGCACCATATAGGGAATAGGGTCAGACGTAGTGCACCATATAGGGAATGGGGTGCCATTTGGGATGTAAGCAAGTGGAGCTGGACGGACCTTGTTACGGATGGGCTCCTCCAGGACAGGTGAGGTAGTGAGAGCGGCAGTGGGAGTGACTGTGGCGGTGGGAGGTTGGAAGAAGCTGAAGCTGGGCAGACTGAAGGACGGGCTGTGGGGGAGCGAGATGGCTGGCAGGTCCGATAGCTCAGCGATCTGAAGAGAGTCAAATAGAGTATTTAAAACAGCATGCAGCACCAGATCATTTCTACACAGAAGGGGTATTTTTAAATCTCACTTTCAACCTTTTCTGAAGAGATTTAGAACCAAAATCATTTGTTTATCATTTGCCGGGAAACCAAACTTTTCTCCCCAGAAAGGAGAGGGGTCACAGAGAGTGAGAACGGAGAATCCACCTGGTCTTCAGGACGTTTGGAAGAGGGTCTTGTGCTGGTCCTCTCCCTCTTCATCTTCCCACCTCCTGACCCTGTGCTGCTGAATGCAGGAGTGCTGGACAGAGGGTAGGTGGGTAGAATGCTGCTTGTGCTTTGAGAAGGACCTGCCACTGCTTCAGGAATCAGAGGGGATTGTCTTGTGGGCTGGAGGCAAAGCAGAGGTGGAACATGAAACGCAAGCAGCAGTCTGGCTGTAATTTGGAAAGCAACTCTGGAATAAAACAGACTTAGTTTGTAAAGGCTTCTACACATCTATCCAACCATCTATGGACAGGTCTTAAATGAATCAGCACGGTGTGTGGTCTCAGTTGATCGCCGCTGGACACAGTAGCTGGACATCGTAGTTGGTCCCGATTCAACATGTAGAAACACAGTCATTGACGGTCTGAGTTCGGGGAAAACTTCCCAACACATTATCTATAGTTCATTTGTGGTAGTTGGATGGATACGTAGAAGCCATTAGCTGACTAGGTGGTGCTAGGGGTCCTCACCGTGTCTCTAGGGGTCCGAGCCAGGCCCCCAGGGGTCAGAGAGGGCCTGAAGGACATGGAACGGTTCCCCGACACTGACGCTGCCGCCGGGATCACCAGCTTCTGGACTGGGGGGAGGGGAGAGTCCAGCTGGAGGGCGAACACACAAAAACGTCCGATAAATACTCAAAACAAGGTGTCCCAGGCCCGCGAGCACACACAAATGTACAACATTAATATGTTTGTCTCAGCTCTCCAATCCATATATGGCCATTATCCACAGCTGGATTAATCTGGCCAAATAAAAGTTCTAATAAACTGGCACGTACCACTGCCAAACTTTCATTGTAACAAAATGTTTGCATGGTCCTTGAGAAATCTCAAAAAAAGGTAGCACTTAGTCAATATGGCCACAACATTGAGAGGAACCAGCCCTCGAGCCTTCTGCCCCAAAAAGCCATCTATGGATCTGGACAGTCTTGTCAGACCTCCTTACTCCTCAACGGCCCATTGTCAGGGCTTAGTGACCAGCTGTCACAGCTGGACCATTTAACAGTTACGGACAGCCATCCAGCTTTGGCATAGCTAACCCTACTAGATAGCAACACAAAGAGACACACATGCTCACAAATGCTTACAAACACGCTCTTCACTCACTCACACACACCCGCTTACTTAAAACACACGCGTGCTCACAGACTCAGCGCATAAACACAGCAGAGCAGTGGTGAACAGCTGCCCCAGCCTGACACCCATTAACTTCAGCAGACAGGAATAAAAGGGGCAGGAGGAACTAACAATGACACCACTGTTCACACCAACTAACTGCAGTGTTTGGCTCAAGACCTTTCAGCTGCTGCTGTGCATGTTAGTTGTTGGGGTTCATAATATTGTGGACAAACAGCTGGGAGAAAACTGGTTAACAAACACACGTAGAGGAGAGGAGACCAGCCATAAATGTCAATTGTCAGTGTCAAGAGATTTTGTAAAGGGTGTTTCGAAGATAAACACTTACCAGTTTCTTTTTGGCCTGAAAATGTGAAAGGTGTAGAGTGCTGCCATCCAGTGACTGAAGGACATAGGAGAAATAACTGTAAGATCATGACAACAATGGAGGACCTAAAACGTTTAACGAGAAATACTCATCACTTACTGTTGATAAGGGAGAGGAAACTGTAGAGGGGATTCTCTTGGCATCCTGTTAAGACAAACACACAACTGTGATGCACTTGTTAACATAAACAACCAATATTTACAATTACTTGGTAGCCAAGTAGAGATGTTAACTTCACTTCCTTGTGAGGATTCACCACTTCTCAAATCACTTTTCCAGAAATAGAATAGAAAATGTAAGGTATAAAGCTGACTGAGGTTGAAAGGTCTACACAATAAAATAGAACGGTTCTGTAACCATTGTGCCAGGCTGAGTAAGCCAATGTTCCTGCTAATCTGAAGATTCCATATTCAATTAAAACATGTGTACTCACAGCGAGGGGGCTGGACATGCGCTCCAGGGACTGTAGGATGCGTCGGGCGGTAGCGCTGGTCACCCCACAGGGCTGAGCCCCAGCAGGCTTGGCCTTGATCTGTCTCCGCAATGGAGCCTAGAGGGGAAAATATAGCAGTCAAATTTCCCACAGAATATTGTTTCTTGCCTAGGAGAAAATCAATAGGGAAACATTGTTGAGTTGTAGAGAACTACCTGGTAAGGTATGGCTGTGCGTGAACGGGCTGTTCTAACAGCAGCCGCTCCCCCGTAGGTAGTCTTCCCTGGGTAGAAGGGGGAATCCCCCAACTGACTGGAATTCAGCACTGAACTGTTCATTGTAGACTAGTGGAGAAGAACACAAATGCCCAATGTTAAAAAACACTAAATAATGCTAAATAAATAATTTTGCACGCCCAATTTTTCAGTTTTTGATATGTTAAAAAAGTTTGAAATATCCAATAAATGTCGTTCCACTTCATGATTGTGTCCCACTTGTTGTTGATTCTTCACAAAAAAATACAGTTTTATATCTTTATGTTTGAAGCCTGAAATGTGGCAAAAGGTCGCAAAGTTCAAGGGGGCCGAATACTTTCGCAAGGCACTGTACATGATAGAATCACCTTTGGCAGCGATTACAGCTGAGAGTCTATATATATATATTTTTTTTTATCTCGGTCAAGGTGTTGGGGATCATGGCTAGACAGCAATGTTCAAGTCTTGCCATAGGTTTTCAAGCAGATTTAAGATGAAACTGTAACTTGGCTACTCAGGAACATTCACTGTCTTCTTGATAACTAACTCCAGTGTAGATTTGGCTTTGTGTTGTTGATTACCGTCCTGCTGAAAGATGATTCCTCTCCCAGTGGCTGGTGTAAATCAGACTGGAGCAGGTTTTGCCTCTTTCCGTGACATAGTGAAAGTATTGTCCAGTAAAGAGGCAGAAACTTCAGTTTAGGCTAGTTGCGCAGGCAAACATGAACGCCATAACATGCCCACCACCACTAAGCTCAATACACAACACTCCATCACGTTGTTTTATCCAGTTTAAAAAAAAATCCATCGACAAAGACTGCCAAGTCTTGATGTCAAGAACACCCATACCATGATGCAACCACCACCATGCTTGAAAATAAGAAGGCAGTTACTCAGTGATGTGTTGTGTTTTCCCCAAAACATAAGGCTTTGCAAAAAGTGGATTCCTTTGACGTATTACTTTAGTGCCTTGCTGCATACATATGCATGTTTTGGAATATTTTTTATTCTGGATATTTGTATTCTTCTTTTCAATCTGTCATTTCAGTCATTATTGTGGAGTCACTACAATGTTGATCCGTCCTCAGCTATCCCATCACAGCCATTGAACTTCGTAGCCATTTTAAAACCACCAAATGGCCTCAGCAGTTTCATTCCGGTCCTGCAGCTTAGTTCAGAAGGACACCATCTTTGATGTGTCTGTGTGGTTTAATACATCACCCACAGCATAACTGTTAACTTGATCATGCTTAAAGAGATATTCAGGGTCTGATTTGTTATTGTTATCCATCTACCAATAACTGCCCTTTATGAGGCTTTCAAAAAGCTCCCTGGTCTTTGTAGTTTAATATGTGCTTAAAGGACCTTACAGATGTTGTATGCATGAGGGACAGAAGGGGTAGTCAAAAATAATTTTAACTCCATTATTTTACACAGAGTGAGTCCATATAACTTACTATGTGATTTGCTAAGCCAAATTTTACTTCTGAACTCATTTAGGCTTGCCTAAACAAAGGGGGTGAATACTTATACAGTGACTATATCTTAGTTCTAAAAAATGAATTAATTTGTATAATTTTCTTTTCACTTTGACATTATGGTAGTGTTTTGTGTAGATCAAATGAAAATGTTTTTTTTAAAATGCCACTTAACATAAAATGTGGAAAAAAGATAAGGGTGTAAGCTTTCTATTAGGCACTGTATGCATGTTGGTTTTTCTGTTTTTCTGTTAAAATGATCAACTAGTCAAAGTAAATCAACTGAACATCAGTAGCTAAGCGAGTAGAGTTTGTGGACTCTCGACTGGCACTCACAGTGGAGGACTGACTTGACTGACTGACACTCACAGTGGAGGACGTCCCAAAGACAGACAGGTTGAACGCAGGCTTCTTGAGACTGGACTGGGACTGCTGAGGCCCAGAGTGGGTCCGGTCCATCTCCGGGGACCAGAGCTGGGGTAGAGATGCGGTCTTCGAATTAGGTACATCTGGGGACAGATAAGATTCAAATTTGAGTATTCATACAAAATGTGTCATGCAACAAAGGACTGAATTTTAGCAGTACCGACTAGATCCTAAAATCCTATATTCAAGATTTGGGATACATTTCTCAAAGCCACATCCTACCATAAAAATCTCTTCTGCCGAATCAAGACCTCAACAGGATTGCTAGTGGCCAAAACGGGATTCCGTACTTTTGACACACACAATCCCCAACACACATTACCTTTGTCTGATGCACGTGAAGAGAAGCCGCTGGTGGTAGAGATGTTGTCGTCCTCGTGCTGTGAGCTGTTGTCCTTGATCTCTTTGACAAGGGAGAAGCTGGGCGAGGCCCCAACGAAGGGGGCAGAGGAGGTGGAGGGCTGGGAGAAAAGAGAGCTGGGGCCCCTGCGGGCCAGGGAGGTGTCCAAGGAGGGGAAATGGAGGTGAGAGCGGTTGAGGGGGGGCCTAGACAGAACATCCTGGAAGTTCAGGGATGCCCTGCTTGTCGAAGGTTCTGGGGGTGTTGAAGAGAAATGACTAGGGTTAAGATGGGTTGATACATATTTTGAGGTTCAAAATTGCACATAAGTCCCAAGGCAAGTCCAACTACTAGAATTAGGCTTTACAATCCTAACACAAAATATGAAACATTAACAAATATTATAAACTGAGTGGTTGGAGCCCTGAATGCTGATTGGCTGACACCATATCTACTAACCTGTATTGCTGGTACCGGGCTCCGGAGTGTCCCGTCCATCAGGAAGGGGTGGTACCTCCTCGCTGCCATTTGGGGGAGGGGCCTGGCTGTTCTGCTCCGCCCCCACTAAGGCCCCTCCCCCCTCTGCAGCCTCCCCATTCCTGAAGTATTTCTGCAGCCAAGAAGGAACGATGCTCTTGACTGTGTCTGTCACTCGACTAATCAAGCCAGGCTGCTGCTGTTGGAGAGAAAGTGGAGAGCGAGATGGAGAGAATAAAGGGAGACATTTAACACAATAGTGAAACTTTCCAAAACAAAATAAAACCGTGATGAACGTCTAGTGTTACACATTATAGCAAAATACAAATTCATTCAGGGCAAAAAAAATGATAAAATACAAACCCCACCAATGATGAAAGTGTCACTAGGTAACAATAGAGAGAGAGAGAGAGAGCGAGCGAGCAGTGGGCGCACAGGAAAGTAATTCCTCTCAAGCGAAGCCCTACTTACTCAAGCTCTCAGTGAAAAGTGGGTCAGAGGAGTCTGACGCAGCACTGAGCAGCACAGGTCTAATGCTGTAACACACACACACACACACATCCTTCTACAGGAGATCTAGGCTTATATACAAGTCAGAGGAAGATGCTTCCTGTCTTTAAATCAATATCACAAAAACGGTCCTGAAGTGCTCTACAGCTTCATTAACTACACTAAATGTCCTTTTAGAACGGGTCTGCAGGAGCCTCAGGTCCAAGTTAAATTTTGCCGCAGCAATAAAGAGCAACTGTAAAAAGATGGTAGCTCACACACCGCCCAGTCTCCTGGTAGCTTTTGACTCCTGATAACGACCATATGCTCCACTTCACTTCTGCTCATCTGTAAAAACCACCAGTCGAGTACAGAGCAGATATCCACACAGTTTTTACCAAGCAAAGACCAGTGTGCGTAAGCAATCAATTTTACATGACTTATCACAAATTGTTTATTATTATAATAAGACTTTAATGAGTTACATTGACTGCTAAAAGTGACCGGCAAGATATAGCGGTAAAATAAAAAAAAAGTGCCACTGCGAATGGTAGCTCTCAAGAGCTTGACTGTGATGGTCCCGGAATGGAAAAAGTTATGAACTGCTGCTCTAGATAAGTCTAATTAACCTATGTACCAGCCCTAGCCTCTCAGACCCCTCTCTGGGTCAGTTAGTGCTCGCAGGCCTTTGTGATTCTAGGGATTTAAAGACGCTGCATTACTCCTGTGAATGGGGCCATGAGACCACAGGACTGTGCCAGAAATCGGCTCTCATTGTTCTCCCAGGAAGCACTTGTGTGTGTGTGTGTGGTTGAAACAGTGAGATGGTATGGAGGCGTACAATAGGCCTTATGCACATTCCATGATCGAACGTTCTAAACACACTTCCTATCGGTTTGGCAATTTCCGGTCAGTCTAGTTGTTACCGACAATATAACGTTACTACCACTATGTTGCAGTTTTTTTACTAGGTGTCTTCAGGACTTGCCTTAAATTAACATTGTACATTGAATTGTTACATCAGCCTCCGAGACTCCAGCTAGCAAGAATGAAAAGGGGTACAAGATGTATATAGGAAGCTACATAGACAACTACTGGCAGGTGCAAGGTCAGGGAGGTTAGGGAGACCCAATCCATTGCCAGGCTGAGAGTGCATGTTGAAAGAATGATCCGCAGAGTAAAGGAGCACAAGCTGTTTGACACGGTCACCCCCCTGACCATCTCAGGCAGCATCAACCAATTATTTGCAGTGGCGTGCCTGTTGGTCAACTTTCAAAACAGACCTTTGGTCAGAGCATGGGCCAAGCCAGTGTAAATGTACATATGTTTATTTGCTAGCAGCAAAATAATAATTTGTTTATCTATGACATGTATCAATAATGTGTTGTAGTGAATATCAGTTTGTGTGGAACTTGTATTGGCTTTAATTAGGCAATGAGGGAAAGAAACCAAGTAAAACACAGAATAACCAGAATGCAAGATTGAATACAATGTTAGAGATGTGTAATTGATTAACTGAACTGTTGAACATTTGCTGAAATACATTTTTTTTTTAAACAAATCTAATCTACGGTACATTTCTTCGCAGGAACATCAATACTTACAGTGCCTTGCGAAAGTATTCGGCCCCCTTGAACTTTGCGACCTTTTGCCACATTTCAGGCTTCAAACATAAAGATATAAAACTGTATTTTTTTGTGAAGAATCAACAACAAGTCGGACACAATCATGAAGTGGAACGACATTTATTGGATATTTCAAACTTTTTTAACAAATCAAAAACTGAAAAATTGGGCGTGCAAAATTATTCAGCCCCCTTAAGTTAATACTTTGTAGCGCCACCTTTTGCTGCGATTACAGCTGTAAGTCGCTTGGGGTATGTCTATCAGTTTTGCACATCGAGAGACTGACATTCTTTCCCATTCCTCCTTGCAAAACAGCTCGAGCTCAGTGAGGTTGGCTGGAGAGCATTTGTGAACAGCAGTTTTCAGTTCTTTCCACAGATTCTCGATTGGATTCAGGTCTGGACTTTGACTTGGCCATTCTAACACCTGGATATGTTTATTTTTGAACCATTCCATTGTAGATTTTGCTTTATGTTTTGGATCATTGTCTTGTTGGAAGACAAATCTCCGTCCCAGTCTCAGGTCTTTTGCAGACTCCATCAGGGTTTCTTCCAGAATGGTCCTGTATTTGGCTCCATCCATCTTCCCATCAATTTTAACCATCTTCCCTGTCCCTGCTGAAGAAAAGCAGGCCCAAACCATGATGCTGCCACCACCATGTTTGACAGTGGGGATGGTGTGTTCAGGGTGATGAGCTGTGTTGCTTTTACGCCAAACATAACGTTTTGCATTATGGTTTCATCTGACCAGAGCACCTTCTTCCACATGTTTGGTGTGTCTCCCAGGTGGCTTGTGGCAAACTTTAAACAACACTTTTTATGGATATCTTTAAGAAATGGCTTTCTTCTTGCCACTCTTCCATAAAGGCCAGATTTGTGCAATATACGACTGATTGTTGTCCTATGGACAGAGTCTCCCACCTCAGCTGTAGATCTCTGCAGTTCATCCAGAGTGATCATGGGCCTCTTGGCTGCATCTCTGATCAGTCTTCTCCTTGTATGAGCTGAAAGGTTAGAGGGACAGACAGGTCTTTGTAGATTTGCAGTGGTCTGATACTCCTTCCATTTCAATATTATCGCTTGCACAGTGCTCCTTGGGATGTTTAAAGCTTGGGAAATCTTTTTGTATCCAAATCCGGCTTTAAACTTCTTCACAACAGTATCTCGGACCTGCCTGGTGTGTTCCTTGTTCTTCATGATGCTCTCTGCGCTTTTAACGGACCTCTGAGACTATCACAGTGCAGGTGCATTTAAAAGGAGACTTGATTACACACAGGTGGATTGTATTTATCATCATTAGTCATTTAGGTCAACGTTGGATCATTCAGAGATCCTCACTGAACTTCTGGAGAGAGTTTGCTGCACTGAAAGTAAAGGGGCTGAATAATTTTGCACGCCCAATTTTTCAGTTTTTGATTTGTTAAAAAAGTTTGAAATATCCAATAAATGTCATTCCACTTCATGATTGTGTCCCACTTGTTGTTGATTCTTCACAAAAAAATACAGTTTTATATCCTTATGTTTGAAGCCTGAAATGTGGCAAAAGGTCGCAAAGTTCAAGGGGGCCGAATACTTTCGCAAGGCACTGTATTTTTCATAAAACCACTAAATTTAGCACCCATGCAGGGGATCCATTCAGGTGCGAGAGACACTTCTGCAAGTAGTGGTAAAAATAAAAGTGGTCAACCTTCTCTCTTGTAGTTTTTGAAACCTGTAGATCTGTATATATCCTTTCAACTAGGATGTCCCCTTGTGCACAGCTGACAAAGCCACACCAGCTACAACCTGTGAGAAGGATTTCACCTTGCACCTGCCAGTAGTAAGCATGAGATCTCTTCAACTTCAGCTCTCCATTCTGCATCTACAGGTAAAGACATCAGCTCTCCATTCTGCATCTACAGGTAAAGACATCAGCTCTCCATTCTGCATCTACAGGTAAAGACATCAGCTCTCCATTCTGCATCTTCAGGTAAGGACATAAGCTCTCCATTCTGTATCTTCAGGTAAGGACATCAGCTCTCCATTCTGTATCTTCAGGTAAGGACATCCGCTCTCCATTCTGTATCTTCAGGTAAGGACATCAGCTCTCCATTCTGTGTCTTCAGGTAAGGGCAGTCAACATAACTTGGTACATTTGGGCACTTGACCTCTAAGAGTCCAAAGTGTGGTCTCACACTGGAATCAAATATGATTCCATCTGGAGAGGATCCTAACCACGGAGCATCTGGGTGCACTACGAAGCCACACGGAAAGAAGTTAACATTCTTCAGTGTGCAGTACTCCTGTACAGCCACTGGCTCCATGGCTAGCCCCCTCTTCATCTCCATGGTCTGCATACACATAACACTTCCTGCAACACAGGAGCAGTGGCTTTGGACCACTATCACTGGTACGGAGTGCTTAACACCATCTGTGAAGATAAGTGTGATGGAAGACTGAAGTGAGAATGAATAACAATAAACATAGTAGTGTCTAGTCTTCTTAACTATACAGGAATACATTGTGTTTCAGTAACAAAACTACCAAACACTGCATCAACAGATCTTAGCCAAATAACCTGTTAAGTGGGTAATTCTAAATTGTGATTGGGACCCATGCTTAATATCTATCTACTGATAAGATTAAATGTTGACACTGTCTCCAACACATTTGGACCATGATGACAGTGTCTCACAGGAGATGTTTAACAAGGTCCCTAGTAGCCATCTATAACCTTTCCCTACTCTCATGCTGTGCAGCTTTTCACTCTTCCTCATGGACCTGTGGCAGGCAGCCCTCACGGTGATCTCCCCTGTCAATGTATTTTTGTGTAGAAGACATGAATAACAATTATTTTTAGCTAGCAAATATAGTTAGCAAGCATAACTTAAAAATTATGAAAATACACACATTCTCAGGTAGATTGTCAAAGTTACATCATTTTACGAAGTAACTAGCTAGCTACAGTTAATAGTTAAATTAGCTAGCTAATGATTGTAGCTAGCTAACGTTATATCTGTCACTGACTTGGTACTCACCTTCATAGTTGTCTATGTAGCTTCCTATATACATCTTGAACCCCTTTTCATTCTTGCTAGCTGGAGTCTTGAGGCCGATGTAACAATTCGATGTACAATATTAATTTGAGGCAAGTCCTGAAGACACCTAGTAAAAAAACTGCGACATAGTGGTAGTAACGTTATATTGTCGGTGACAACTAGACTGACCGGAAATTGCCAAACCGATAGGAAGTGTGTTTAGAACGTTCGATCATGGAATGTGCATAAGGCCTATTGACAGAAGTGAACCAATGAGCTGCTAGGCTATACAAACTGGACAATGCGTCTGACTCAGATTGTAGCGTTTCATAAAAAAAGGAAGATAATTATTTTTGCCATTTCAAATGTGTGCAAGGTAATACAGAACACCAGTTGAACTTGCATCTGTCCCTTAACATGTGCCAGCACAACCATAAATCATAATTTAGGACCACTACAAAAGCAGACCGGTCAAGTGGTCAACATAGCTAAATATACAGACCCCAAACCCTGTAAACACTGGCTCGGGGTTCCACACAAACAGATGTAAATGCAATGTTCATTATTTCCTATATGACTGAAAGAGCTCACTGTGTCACACCACAATAGGCCCCTCCCCTGGGGGAGGTTAGTTCTATGACACATCCTGTATACAGACCACACAGGTTTAACCTCTAAAAGACTAGGCCTCGGGGGGTTGTGAGTGTCACCTTTCCATATTAGTTAGTTGGCCACACCATTCAGGCGCTACAGATGTTTTCGTGAGATAACCGGTTTTCGTGATGTCCCCTGGTCTGAAACAGCGCTTTGGCTCTGCTATACATTCCACCGCAGATGCGGAAGGCCAACATAGGCAGCTTGAGACACAGCAAATGTTAAAAAATATATATTAAAAAATTCTCTAGCTTAAACATTTGATTGGTATTTTTTTAAATGTTAATTTGGCTGATGCTCGGGTGCATCAATAGAGTTAAGTTAAAGACAACTAGCCTGGTAGGCCTAACTATACTGAACAAAAATATAAACAGACATGTAGTGTTGGTCCCATGTTTCATGAGGTAAAATAAAAGATCCCAGAATTTTTCCATACACACAAAAAGCTTATTTCTCTAAAATGTTGTGAGCAAACTTGTTTACATCCCTGTTAGTGAACATTTCTCCTTTGCCACTCTAAAATATGCAGTTTTGTCACACAAAACAATGCCACAGATGTCTCAAGTTGTGAAGGAGCGTGCAATTTGCATGCTGACTGACGGAATGTCCACCAAAGCTGTTGCCAGAGAATTTAATGTTAATTTCACTACCATAAGCCACCTCAAATGTCATTTTAGAGAATTTTGCAGTACGTCCAACCAGCCTCATAACCGCAGACCACGTTTAACCACTTTAACCAGCCCAGGACCTCCTCATCCAGCTTCTTCACCTGTGAAATTGTCTGTGACCATCCACCAGGACAGCTGATGAAACTGAGTATTTCTGTCTGTAATAAAGCTCTTTTGTGGGGAAAACAAATTTTGATTGGTTGGGCCTGGCTCCCCAGTGGGTGGGCCTATGCCCTCACAGGCCCACCCATGTCTGCACTCCTGCCCAGTCATGTGAAATCAATAAATTAGGGCCTAATTTATTTATTTCAATTGAGTGATCTCCTTATATGAACTGTAACTCAGTAAAATCATAGAAATTGTTGCATTTATATTTTTGTTCAGTATGTAGCAAAGTGTCAATGGCATGTGGAAAAAATATATTACCGATGCATTTTTAAAAAGGGAGGTCCAATCTGTAAGGACGCTTCGTGAGAGGACGCTTCGTGAGAGGACACTTCGTGAGAGGACACTTCGTGAGAGGACGCTTCGTGAGAGGACGCTTCGTGTTAAATTCAACAAGGTGGGATGAAAGCAATTTTCCCTCCCTCCAAGGACAATAACCTGAAACCAGCTGCTGTGATGACACTAGATAGAGGTCGACCGATTATGATTTTCCAACGCCGATACAATTATTGGAGGACCAAAAAAAGCCAATGCCGATTAAATTGGCCGATTTTTTTATTTGTAAGAATGACAATTACAACCATACTGAATTAACACTTATTTTAAACATGATATAATACATCAATAAAATCAATTTAGCCTAAAAAATTATGAAGCACGTTCAATTTGGTTTAACTAATGCAAAAACAAAGTGTTGGAGAAGAAAGTAAAAGTGCAATATGTGCCATGGAACTCAAAGCTAACATTTGAGTTCCATGCTCAGAACATGAGAACATATGAAAGCTGGTGGTTCCTTTTAACATGAGTCTTCGAAAATTCCCAGGTAAGAAGTTTTAGGTTGTAGTTGTTATAGGACTATTTCTCTCTATACCATTTGTATTTCATATACCTTTGACTATTGGATGTTCTTATTGGCACTTTAGTATTGCCAGTGTAACAGTATAGCTTCCGTCCCTCTCCTCGCCCCTACCTGGGCTCAAACCAGGAACACATCGACAACAGCCACCCTCGATGCAGCGTTACCCATGCAGAGCAAGGGGAACAACTTCTCCAAGTCTCAGAGCGAGTGACGTTTGAAATGCTATTAGCACGCACCCCGCTAACTAGCTAGCCATTTCACATCGGCTACACCAGCCTAATCTCGGGAGTTGATAGGCATGAAGTCATAAACAGCTCAATGCTTGAAGCATTGCAAAGAGCTGCTGGCAAACCGCACAAAAGTGCGGTTTGAATGAATGCTTATGAGCCTGCTCGTGCCTACCATCGCTCAGTCAGACTGCTCTATCAAATCATAGACTTAATTATAACACACAGAAATACGAGCCTTTATTAATATGGTCGAATCCGGAAACTATCATCTCGAAAACAAGATGTTTATTCTTTCAGTGAAATACGGAACCGTTCCATATTTTATCTAACGGGTGGCATCCATAAGTCGAAATATTCCTGTCACATTGCACAACCTTCAATGTTATGTCATAATTACATAAAATCATGGCAAATTAGTTCGCAATGAGCCAGGCGGCCCAAACGGTTGCATATACCCCGACTCTGCGTGCAATGAACGCAAGAGAAGTGACACAATTTCACCTGGTTAATATTGCCTGCTAACCTGAATTTCTTTTAGCTAAATATGCAGGTTTAAAAATATATTCTTCTGTGTGTTGATTTTAAGAAAGGCATTGATGTTTAGGTACACGTTGGAGCAACGACAGTCCATTTTTGAGAATGCGCACCGCATCGATTATATGCAACGCAGGACATGCTAGATAAACTAGTAATATCATCAACCATGTGTAGTTAACTAGTGATGATGGTTGATTGATTGATTGTTTTTTTATAAGATAAGTTTAATGCTAGCTAGCAACTTACCTTGGCTTCTTACTGCATTCGCGTAACAGGCAGACTCCTCGTGGAGTGCAATGAGAGGCAGGTGGTTAGAGTGTTGGACTAGTCAACTGTAAGGTTGCAAGATTGAATCCCCGAGCTGACAAGGTAAAAATCTGTCGTTCTGCCCCTGAACAAGGCAGTTAACCCACCGTTCCAAGGCCGTCATTGAAAATAAGAATGTGCTCTTAACTGACTTGCCTAGTTAAATAAAAAGGTATAAAAATAAAAATTTTTTAAAAAGTTTAGTTTTTAAGTGTCTAAAAATACAGATTTCCAATTGTTATGAAAACTTGAAATCGGCCAATCCAATTAAAAATCGGTCGGCCTCTAGATGACACAGTTCATAACTTTTACATGTCCATTTAAAAGTGAGTAGGCCTACTGCTTCCCTCACCAAAACTTCCCAGCTGACGGAAGAAAAGCACAATTAATGCGTGTGGGGTCCAACCAAATAAGTGGAATGTGCAGCTGACATGTAGGCGGCCTACAAAAACATAACCCTAACTGAAAGTTCGAGTTCACTGGTCTGAAGTGAACTCCAGTCAAATATTCCGCTAGTTTGGCCTACACGTCCTCTTTGTTTTTACTGCTGGCGGGCTTCTGGCCTTCACTTTCCAATAGCCAATCTAAAAGTCCCAGTCTTCGCCCACAGGCTATTGATAAAATTACTTTATAATAAACTCCTAAATGGTGCATTGTTCCTGTCAACTGAAAAAATGTACAGACATGTTTTGACTTATGAAAACATACTGTGGCATTTCATGTCAAGGTGTTTTATGTTCCTGGAAATCTGGACACTGATATGACATAGAACAGGGATGGGCAACTAACTTTTCTAGGCCAGCAGATCAATTCCCCACCCCCGAATGAAAAGACTGAGCCACGAGTTGAGGACCAATGTAATCAGATTCCCTCCCTCTTGCAAATATTGCATTATCATCCCCTTCATTTGAGGAAGACTGATTAAATATTTTATTAATCAAATGTGTCGTCAAAAATAGTGATGTTAAAATTAGGTCTGACACACCTTGACCAGTTGACTGGTTGATTGTTGGCAGGGCCTAAAATTACATGACAGGTAGATAAATAATAATCTACCAGCCATAATGTTTTTTCCCCAGCTAAAATTACACCAACAAAACAGATGAGCATGCTTTGTAATGTTTCTAAAACAATAAATGTATTACTAGCTAATTTGTCCTGGGACATAAACACTGGGTTGTTATTTTACCTGAAATGCACAAAGTCCTCTACTCTGACAATTAATCCACATATAAAATGGTCAACAGAGTAGGTTTCTAGTACTCTCTCCTCCTTCCTTCAGGCTTCTTCTGCTTTGGACTTTATATGGCGGTTGGCAACCAATTTTAAGGTGCCTTAACATAAACCGATTGAACTGGAGTGTGAACCTCAGTTCATCTTTCAATCACCCACGTGGGTATATGCGACTCAAAACCAATGAGGAGAAGGAAGAGGCAGGACTTGCAGCGCGTCAAGTGTCACAAATTTCTATTTTAGTGCCTGGCTACGTTGACGCATGCGAGCAGTGTGGGTGCAATGATAATGTTAATGTACACATGTTATTCTAACTATACAACGCTCGCGCACATGATGCAAACAGCCTGGTCAGCATGTAAGTGTGTGTGCTGTTTAGTCTTCATACTTAGGCCGATATTTCAATAAATATGCTACTGTATCAATCAACCCTGGAATAGAACCACGGTCTGTAGTGACGCCTCTAGCACAGATGCAGTGCCTTAGACCGCTGCTCCACTCGGGAGCCCCATGTCATCACACAAGCATATGAGTCATTCATGCTTTGAAATGCAATCGAGTATTTCCGTTTTAAAATTAATTAACAAAGGAAGCTTTGAATAATTATCCAAAACAAGATACACCGCAGTTCACGAATGCATGCAATATTTTTTAGTATTTGCTGCAATTAAGGCTTTATACAGTAATATATATTATTTACCTTCATTAGAACAGACTCTAGTATACATCATTTATTTTGTGTTTACACTGTTCCAAATGGTCTGAAAATATATCGTAATCTAACAGCACCTGTTTGGCACACATAATACTCACACAGTGCTCGCTCATATACCCTCTTTTCTTGATCTCCAGTAGTTCCCACAACTATGTCAAATGTCTTCCACAGATCTGACTTCCCCTTTCCCTCCTGAGAAACCAGTAAACATTTGCCTGTTTCAAGTTTCTTTTTCATGTCCCCCGCAACCATTTTGTCCTCCCACTTCACCTAGAGTGGGTGAAACGGTGCTTTGGTGATGCCATTTCACTTCCTTGTGTTCTAAAATAAATTTGACCAAGACAAATATCATTCTTCATGTTCTAAATCGTTCACTGGGGTCTTTCTAACATATGAACATTATATCCAAGAAGTCAGACTTAGTCAAATAATAAAAAGCACTCGACAGAGTGGTGCCACTTTCACGAAGCAACTTTTGGGGATTTTACATATGATGATCATCTGCAAAGTTGTTTCCATATTTTACAAAAAAAAAATATTAAAAGGGTAGACTCAGCGGTATGACGTAGATGCAGAAAGTAAACAGCAAAGTGGGTCAATTTCTGCAACAACTAAGAGTGTTGAAACACGAGGCTCAAATTCTGTTTTGGTGCCCTGGCTAGCACGCTGTGAACTGCGTGAAGCGAACCTGTGCACATACTCTGTGTGACAGAGTGAAGTCTTGCATCTCACTCATCTCAATATCTGTGGTGCTGCTCATGGCAACATTGTTTTGTTGAGTCTACCTTTAACATGAGAGAATCTGAATGATATGTTAAAGCCTTGGTGTAAAGTACTTAAGTAAAAATACTGTAAGTAGTTTTTGGGGGTATTTTTTACAACTTTTACTTCACTACATTCCTAATGAAAATATACTGCAGGTTTCCTGCATGTTCCCTTACACTCGTTACATTTTGAATCCTTAGCAGAACAGGAAAATGGTACAATTCACACACTTATCAAGAGAACACCACTGGTCATCGCTACTGCCTTTGATCTGGCTAAATAACTCAACACAAATGCTTTGTTTGTAAATTGTGTCTGATCATTGGAGTGTTCCCCTGGCTATCTGTAAAAAAAAAGGGACGTGCTGTGGTTTGCTTAATATAAGGAATTTGAAATAATGTTACACTTACTTTTGATACTTAAGCACATTTCAATTGCATGACAATTGCATACTTTTCCCACCACTGTGTAAAAGGCTTTGAGAATCTAAAGCTTGTGATACACTCAGTGCTCCGTTGACATTTCACAGAGAGAAGATCTCTCACAAAAACAAGCCTAAAAATATGAGAATCATTTGGTAGAATATTAAGATGCTACATGTTATGTCTCAAACTCGATCTTACCTCCAAGAAGAGGACTAGTTCAACTAATTCTCGCACAGCATCCAGCCTAGCTGACAATGCTATTGATTTAGTCACCCTACAAGGTTTAAAACCTTAATAACTTTAACAGATGATAGAGACATGAGGTTTGAACCGTATTGTGTTTGGTCTGATTGTTATCGGGCCCGGTTCGCCCTTTTAAAACATTGTATTATCCGGTTCGGTTACGATTGTCATCGGGTCCAACTTTTTGGACCCTGGAAGACCTCTAGTCCACTGTCCTCAAATGAGCTCAATGCCCCAGGCTAGGCTACGACTGGTTAGCTACGTTTCCACACCGCCTCACATTTATGCCCCTTTTGAGATGAACATGATATTGCCTTGTTTTTAAGAAATATGGAAACGGACTACTACCACGGCCTAATGTTGATATTTTATTTATGTTGCCTTAGTAGATTGTAACCAAGTAATGATAATGTTAAAACCCGATCTAGCCTCCAACGTTTAGGTAGTATTGAACCAGTCAACCATGTGGTCACTTGAAACGGGTCTGAAATTAGCTAGTTAGCAATGCTAACTAAAATTGCGCACTAGCTACACATTATGACCTAATCGGCTATGAAATGACAAAGACCAACGCCAAATGTCTTAAAAATAGAAAACATATACATTATTGAATTGGGAGATACAATCAACTTATCACAACTGATATGATATTCCATAGATTACGTTGCATATCAATGTAGGCAAAGAGACAACGCAAAACTAGCTAGGTTGTTAGCTAATTTCGGATGCTTGCTAAATCTAACGTTAGCTACTCGTCGACTGCTTGCTAGTTTGAATAGCTACGCAATGTAGCCAACGCAAACTTGACAAGAAGCCAGTAACGTTACTACATATAAACTAGTGCATTTCAATATTTCTACAAGACAGTGTGTTAAATAACTATGGCTGTCGTTAGTCTTTGCCGTTTTAAAAGATAGACACCGGTTACCTGGCTAGTACCACGTTAGTTCCCTGAACCGGCAAAATGTTTCTCGCTAGCTTGCTCGTTTCCTTGACACAGCGTGGAGGCCATGAGCGCTAAGACTAGGCCACACAAAATGTCTCCACGAAAACAATAACACAAGAGCGAAAAGACAACTGTCAAGAAACTACATGCTATCCTTCAATGTGGAACATTCATACGAACACGGTTATTTCATTTACCTGTTTGCTTTTGGCGTAAGGTTTCGAAGCGCTATGACATCTTCTGCTTCTAATTTTCCCTCCACCCGTGGCCGCCATGGCTAGATTGAATATCGACTCGGCACCGGATAGCTGTTCCAACTGTCCTGTCATAGCATTAACCATAGAGTTTAGCGACTCAGTCCTCTTGGAAGGAAGCTTCAAGTTAAAAGAGAACCATGGGAAATGCAGTTTAGGCATTCACACTTGTGAGCCTCTTCGGGGTTTATTTACGTAGTGCCCCTAAAACCTATAAATATCAGATATATGAGTGACAAAGGAAATTAACAGACTTAAAAATGTGATGTACATTTCCCAATGAAAAATAAACAAATTAAAACAGTTGCACTAGACTCAGATCCTCAAAATATGTGTACACGCATGCATTATTTTATCAGTGTCATTTATTCAATACACAATGCATGGGAGATTAATGGAAATATGTTATTTTTTACATCACTCCAGTCCAGTAGTAAGACTGATCAAAATG
Source organism: Oncorhynchus nerka (assembly GCF_034236695.1). Lineage (NCBI taxonomy): Eukaryota > Metazoa > Chordata > Actinopteri > Salmoniformes > Salmonidae > Oncorhynchus > Oncorhynchus nerka. The sequence goes on from NC_088402.1 coordinate 19,805,414, forward strand.
ATCCTCTGCTACCTGACTCTCTGCTACCACCATCTGGTACAAATTGGTCATAAAACAAAGGACCACAAAAGACTGTCATGTTTTAAATAATGACTGTGTCATGTTTTAATTATTTATTAGAAAGCTATAGTCATATACATTATCTTGCAACAGTGTGCGGTTCACATCATTCATATAAAAACACATGCACTCTTAATGCTTGTATAAAATCAAAGGTTAATCACATTACCTTTCACACATTCACCTGAACAAAATAGGTCACCATGACATTCTAAACATTTAAGGCCTGGAATTATTTCTACAAATCCTCATAGAAAAAAAATGTGAATTCTGACTTTCAATATACATGTACAACTTGTAACTTATTGAGTGAAAAAAATAATTGACTCAAATTCTGAATCCAACTCTGAATACTGAAGTTGTAAACGGGGCATCTCAACATTTCAGGCTTTACCTTCAGATTATTACATTTTTCATTCTTAGTTAAATAAAATCCATCCTGTAATACTTAGTCATCATTTGAACAACACAAAAAGAGAGGGGGGTGGGTAAAAAAATAAATCTCATTCGGTACCCCTTGGTGTACAGTAAATTATGTTTATAAGGTAAATGTAGTAAAGCTCTCTGCTCAGCCTTTTCCATTCAGGTTATGGTTCATTTACTTTCTCCTTGTTCAACCACCTATTCAACCAATGTAATATCCCCACCTCTTGAACCTCCTCTCCCAAATTCTCCTCCTTCCATCTCCCCAGAGTTGTTGGGTGCAGTGGGGATGTAGTCCCTTCATTGGCTCTCTTTGCTTTTAATCATCGTGTCCATTGACAGCTTTGGTTCTCCCAGAGCCACACTTTCATTTAGATGAGCTGGCTGAGTTATTCCAAGAGTCTCTCTCACCTACAAGAGGACAAACAGGGAATAGGCTCCTTGATGAACATCAGCAAATATGATTATGCTTTATATACACTGCTCAAAAAAATAAAGGGAACACTAAAATAACACATCCTAGATCTGAATTAATGAAATATTCTTATTAAATACTTTTTTCTTTACATAGTTGAATGTGCGGACAACAAAATCACACAAAAATGATCAATGGAAATCAAATTTATCAACCCATGGAGGTCTGGATTTGGAGTCACACTCAAAATTAAAGTGGAAAACCACACTACAGGCTGATCCAACTTTGATGTACTGTCCTTAAAACAAGTCAAAATTAGGCTCAGTAGTGTGTGTGGCCTCCACGTGCCTGTATAACCTCCCTACAACGCCAGGGCATGCTCCTGATGAGGTGGCGGATGGTCTCCTGAGGGATCTCCTCCCAGACCTGGACTAAAGCATCCACCAACTCCTGGACAGTCTGTGGTGCAACGTGGCGTTGGTGGATGGAGCGAGACATGATGTCCCAGATGTGCTCAATTGGATTCAGGTCTGGGGAACGGGCGGGCCAGTCCATAGCATCAATGCCTTCCTCTTGCAGGAACTGCTGACACACTCCAGCCACATGAGGCCTAGCATTGTCTTGCATTAGGAGGAACCCAGGGCCAACCGCACCAGCATATGGCCTCACAAGGGGTCTGAGGATCTCATCTCGGTACCTAATGGCAGTCAGGCTACCTCTGGCGAGCACATGGAGGGCTGTGCGGCCCCCCAAAGAAATGCCACCCCACACCATGACTGACCCACCGCCAAATCGGTCATGCTGGAGGATGTTGCAGGCAGCAGAACGTTCTCCACGGCGTCTCCAGACTGTCACGTCTGTCACATGTGCTCAGTGTGAACCTGCTTACATCTGTGAAGAGCACAGGGCGCCAGTGGCGAATTTGCCAATCTTGGTGTTCTCTGGCAAATGAAAAACATCCTGCACGGTGTTGGGCTGTAAGCACAACCTCCACCTGTGGACGTCGGCCCTCATACCACCCTCATGGAGTCTGTTTCTGACCGTTTGAGCAGACACATGCACATTTGTGGCCTGCTGGAGGTCATTTTGCAGGTCTCTGGCAGTGCTCCTCCTGCTCCTCCTTGCACAAAGGCGGAGGTAGCGGTCCTGCTGCTGGGTTGTTGCCCTCCTACGGCCTCCTCCACGTCTCCTGATGTACTGGCCTGTCTCCTGGTAGCGCCTCCATGCTCTGGACACTATGCTGACAGACACAGCAAACCTTGCCACAGCTCGCATTGATGTGCCATCCTGGATGAGCTGCACTACCTGAGCCACTTGTGTGGGTTGTAGACTCCGTCTCATGCTACCACTAGAGTGAAAGCACCGCCAGCATTCAAAAGTGACCAAAACATCAGCCAGGAAGCATAGGAACTGAGAAGTGGTCTGTGGTCCCCACCTGCAGAACCACTCCTTTATTGGGGGTGTCTTGCTAATTGCATATAATTTCCACCTGTTGTCTATTCCATTTGCACAACAGCATGTGAAATGTATTGTCAATCAGTGTTGCTTCCTAAGTGGACAGTTTGATTTCACAGAAGTGTGATGGACACTTGCGATATAAGAATTGGAGCAGGGATCATTTTTAAGGTAAACACATGTTCGTGCACACACAGAGAGCGAGAGAGACACGGCTCTTACCACACACAGAAGCCACTGGAACACAGACCGGCCTTGTGTTTTGGAGAACACATCCTGACCAAACTTGATGCACGCTAGGGCCTCCAGGAAGGCTATGGCCCTGTGGGTTAGATAGAGACCGTTGTTAACGGACACTCACCACCAAACATTCACCTTTAACAATAATTGCATTTTACAACAAGCATTATCTATAGCAAAATATATATTTTTTGTTAATGGCACTATGTTAAAATGCACACAGTCACAGAAAACAAATACATTTCCGCATTAAATTCTAGTTACCAGACTGCAGAGGGTACATAGACTTTTGCTGTGCTTATAATATTGAAGGGGTTAAGCCAGGGGCATATAAGGCCCTCATTGTTTTCTATTTAATAGTGAGACAGCAATCTGGTCACACGTGGTTACCAGCGCCTAGTCAGGGCAATCACTAGCTTAGGACTGAGATGAGGTCAGCATCTTTACAATATTTTGAATAAAACTGTACGTGACCTAATTTCCCATTCACAGCACTTCTGAGACGTTTGTCAATGACGTGGTCGCAACATTAGAAATGGCCACTAGAGGGTCCAGACGAGACTCACCCAAACATCCAACATTGTGTTCCCACTCTTTTGCACTGTGTGTCTGTCAGATACGCATAATACTGTCTGAAAGAACAGGAAGACGAATATTAGATACAGTTTATCTACAGCCATGACCAAAACGACTGTCAAATCATTACGATAAACAGAACGGTTTACAGAAATAGTTCAAAACTTATTTAAACTCAATTCCATCTATATGAGAAGAGACTGTACGTGTCTGTCAAAACCCCCTTGTGCCTCTATAATGTAGAGCACATGTGGAGTGGCATGTTGGAGGGGTCCCTACCGTACAGTAGGGGCTGTGATGATTCCGAGGAGGAGGATCCGGTACCAGCTGAGTGTGTGAAAAGCCTGGAACACGAAGATGTGCATCAGGAAGAAAGTGTTCAACTCAGTCAGCTGTTTAGAGGAAAGGAGGACAGACTGGAAGTAAAGTAGTCCAGCAACATGTATATTAAAATCATCACTGATAACGGACTGTAGTTTCTCTGCTTATTTGAGCGGTTTTTGCAATAATATGGACTTGATCTTTTACCACATAGGGCTATCTTCTGTATACCACCCCTACCGTGTTACAACACAACTGATTGGCTCAAACGCATTAAAAAGGAAAGTACATCTACAAATTAACTTAATTAAGGCACACATGTTAATTGAAATCCATTCCAGGTGACTACCCCATGAAGCTGGTTGAGAGAATGCCAAGAGTGTGCAAAGCTGTCCTCAAGGCAAAAGGTGGCTACTTTCAAGAATCTCAAATGTATTTTTTTATTTAATGAAAGGTACCACACACACACACACGTTATATATATATATATATATATATATATATATATTATATAAACAAGGACATTTCTAAGTGACATACACACTATCGTTCAAAAGTTTGGTGTCACTTAGAAATGTCCTTGTTTTTCATGAAACATGAAATGACTTGCAAAATGAATAGGAAATATAGTCAAGATGTTGACAAGGTTATAAATAATGATTTTGAATTGAAATAATAATTGTGTCCTTCAAACTTTGCTTTCGTCAAAGAATCCTCCATTTGCAGCAATTACAGACTTGCAGACCTTTGGCCTTCTAGTTGTCAATTTGTTGAGGTAATCTGAAGAGATTTCACCCCATGGTTCCTGAAGCATCTCACACAAGTTGGATTGGCTTGATGGTCACTTATTATGTACCATACAGTCAAGCTGCTCCCACAACAGCTCAATAGGCATGACAACCGGTGACTGTGCTGGCCACTCCATTATAGACAGAATACCAGCTGACTGCTTCTTCCCTAAATAGTTCTTGCATAGTTTGGAGCTGTGCTTTGGGTCATTGTCCTGTTGTAGGAGGAAATTGGCCCCAATTAGGAGCCTTCCACAGGGTATGGCATGGCGTTGCAAAACGGAGTGATAGCCTTCCTTCAAGATCCCTTTTACCCTGTGCAAATCTCCCACTTTACCACCACCAATGCACCCCCAGACCATCACATTGCCTCCACCATGCTTGACAGATGGCGTCATCACTCCTCCAGTATCTTTTTATTTTTTCTGCGTCTCACGAATGTTCTTCTTTGTGATCCAAACACCTAAAACCTACGATTCGTCTGTCCATAACACGTTTTTTCCAATCTTCCTCTGTCCAGTGTCTGTGTTCTTTTGCCCATCTTTATATTTTATTGGCACGTCTGAGATATGGCTTTTTCTTTGCAACTCTGGATAGAAGCCCAGCATCCCAGAGTCGCCTCTTCACTGTTGACGTTGAGACTGGTGTTTTGCAGGTATTATTTAATGAAGCTGCCAGTTGAGGACTTGTGAGGCGTCTGTTTTCTCAAACTAGAAGCTAATGTGCTTGTCCTCATACTCAGTTGTGCACCGGGGCCTCCCACTCCTTTCTATTTTGGTTAGGGCCAGTTTGCGCTGTTCTGTGAAGGGAGTAGTACACAGCATTGTACGAGATCTTCAGTTTCTTGGAAATTTCTTGCATGAAATAGCCTTCATTTCTCAGAACAAGAATAGACAGATGAGTTGCATTAGAAAGTTCTTTGTTTCTGGACATTTGGAGCCTGTAATTGAACCTACAAATGTTTTTTTCTTCAGATACACAACTAGTCTAAAGAAGGCCAGTTTGATTGCTTCTTTAATCAGAACAACAGTTTTCAGCTGTGCTAACATAATTGCAAAAGTGTTTTCTAATGATCAATTAGCCTTTTAAAATTATAAACTTGGATTAACTAACACAATGTGCCATTGGAACACAGGAGAGATGGTTGCTGATAATGGGCCTCTGTACGCCTATGTAGATATTCCATAACAAATCAGCCGTTTCCAGCAACAAGTCATTTATAACATTAACAATGTCTACACTGTATTTCTGATCAATTTGATATTATTTTAATGGATAAAAATGTTGTTTTTCTTTCAAAAACAAGGACATTTCAAATGACCCCAAACTTTTGAACAATAGTGTGTGTGTGTACACACATGCAAACATATGTGTGCGTGTCCCACTTCTAAAACCAAAGTTGCGCCTCGGTCTCCTGCAAATGTCATTGGATCACATTACCCTCCAGATTGGAGAGCTTTCCAAACCTAAACCAGGATCACTTCATCAGAATTTAGCCTACCTTTTCATTGTGAAAACATGGCATGGATTTAAACTAAAGGATGGATGTAATAGGATAAATGCTAGAGGGAATGGAGGGGGAGTCATTGATCATCTTGAATACAAGCTCCAGCGTTAAGTTTCCCCAAAGTACAGATCTAGGAACAGCTGCCCCTCCCCCGATCATAACCTGACACATTAGTTGGAAAAATGCTGAACTGACCCAAGATAAGCGTCTAGGGGCAACTACACCCACCGAATATGGTGTCCGGCATGCGGTGAATGAATACAGTAACATATTGAGATAAAAATCACTCACCATGATATCAGCCTCACGGTTAGCATAGCGTAGGTTGGGGTCCACCCAGTACATGAGTCTATTCACCTGAGCCCAGTTCAGGAAGAGGAGGATGACCAGGAACAGGAAGTACAGAACACTCATACCTGACAACAACAGGAAGGAACTAATCAGAGCTGAGTTCCATGAACATGGTTCCATAAAGGAGTTCCCCTGATGATTACATATACTGTGCAGTAGGCCTACTCACCAAATACCATGCGCCAAATCGCAGGATGTGGTCGGGTGAATGGACCTGAAGTGGTTAAATTAAATACTGCCTTTACACACTTATTCATGTATCTACCATTATAAGAGTGGCTCTACCAAAACCCTCATACACTGCACTTCCAAAGTTAACGTAGCATATACTGCAAACAGTGGGTATCCCATTCACTCGTACAATCAAAACTATGTCAAGCTGCAAAAGGCCATGCTGAAGACTAGTTTAGAATCTTGGAAGAACTCAAAAGACCTGAACAACTATTATGTGACTAGAACAACATTCCTCCCACTCACCCCATGCAGACACACGTTTTCTACCAGATGCTGGGCTGAACTATTGTCAAGTACAAGGCAATGACTGAGTGAGTACCATTGGGGAAGGCCAGGACACTGATGATGAGGAAGAAGGAGACAACCAACAGGAGACTCACTCGAAGGTTGTTGTCAGCATCTGTATCCTCCCTGGCAGAGAGAGCAGGGTTTAACATTTAAAAAAGCATTGGCTGAGATATGCAATATGTACATTATTCTCAGAGGATAATGTGAGGTTTACGATGACACGGTAAATGGAAGATGTGACAAAAAAAAAAAGTTTACTTGATTTTTGTATTTATAACAAGGAACATTAAAATGTCTAAATGTACGTAGTTCAGTTATACAGTTGAGTTTACACTTGGGTTAGATTAATAGGCCATGTTATCACAACCACTAGGTCTACTTGCTGGTCCAATGAGCCGTCTACTCTCAACTGTCATTGGGTTACCTGGAAAATACGAAGTAAATTAAACTAGCCACAGTGAACGTCAAGAGAGTGAGCCTTGTAGAAAACGTCGATGCTGATGTCCTCCACCTGTTGCTCGTTAATCATTTGAAAGTGTAACATGTAATTCACATCATCCTTGCTTAATGTCCGGGACCCCAAAACAGGTGCCATGGCGAGGGCTAAGGAGTTTATTTTATTTTTAGGATATGTCAGCACATCCAAACAGGACAGGTCTGCCTATAATTACTCTGGATAAGAGCGTCTGCTAAATGACTTAAATGTAAATGGATGAGTACTGGGAACGACAAGGGGCAGAGAGAGTACTGAGCAAACCAGACAACGGCGCAACCAACTCAACAAAAATATAGGGGTGTAGTGGGAATGCACATTCCAATACCAGCACTCCCAATTCATTCACTGCCATTTTTCTTCGGAAAGAGTTTTATATTTTATTATTTGTAACATTGGAAATTCCCGATGAAAGACAGGGAGTTGTTTTTATCGGTCCCTCATAGGTTGTTTGAGCTGCCTCGTTGCCTTGTTGTATTCCTATTTTGGCTGTGACACTTCCGTAATCCTTCGGTTAGAGTGCACACGTGAGTAGATTGACATTGGCGCTATCTTGTTGTTTTTACGCCTGTTCAGGGGACATATTCATGTTTTGACCCATATTTGTGTAAGTTATTGCATGATGTCAACTATTTTGTACTAGCAAAAACCACTTTCTATACGCTGGCTGGCTGGCTACCCCGTATGATTGTTCTACGCAATCTAGCTAGCCATTGCTGCTTCAATGAGACATGCCCTCTTTTAGCCAGCAGATCCGACCTGCTTGCTTACAGCTGCACTAGGGTCTGACAACATTGATCTGTATATTAAGACACTGCGGAACCAGCGCGAGATATGGCTCAGAAAACATACCTCAATCCAGGGATGAGAAATGCGTTATATTCCGAATTATCCCAACTGTTACACTGAGAAGATTGAACAACTGCTAGTTTTGAAAGAAAACGGTCATTTTCATCCTCATGCTAGGTAGCACAAACCACAGCAGCCATTCCTTTGTTGTTAAACACCACATACCATCCCATAATGGATGCTGTTGCTACTGATAGCTAGAATGAAGACTAAAATGGCTGTTTTACTTAAAGTGGAACTGACAGCGTTTTAACTACAGAAATGAAACAAACAATCATATCAATAATAAAATATGAAATTCCAAGTTTATGCTTCAAAACCAACTCTTTACAAGGTTTTTTTAAACAAGTTATATTTGCCTAAAAATTCCATATTGTACAGTAAGGCATTGTTGGCAGAATAGATGGATCAAACACCATTTTATTTGCCACATTTGCTGAATACAACAGTTGTGTACCTTTCTGTGAAATGCTTACTTACGAGCCCTTAACCAACAATGCAGTTCAATAAATGGAGTGAAGAAAATATTTACTAAATTAACTGAAGTAAAAAAGTAACACAATAACGAGGCTATATACTATAAATGGGGGGTACCGAGTCAATGTGTGGGGGTACAGGTTAGTCGAGGTCATTTGTAGATGTAGGGAGGGGTAAAGTGACTATGCATAGATAATAAACAGCGAGTAGCAGCAGTGTAAAAACAGGGGAGGGGGGGGTCAATAGTCCGGGTGGCCATTTGATTAATTGTTCAGCAGTCTTATGGCTTGCGGGTAGAAGCTGTTAATAAGGAGCCTTTAAACCTAGACGTGGTGCTACGGTACCACTTGCCGTGGGGTAGCAGAGAGAACAGTCTATAACTTCGGTAACTGGAGTCTGACGTTTTTTTGGGCCTTCCTCTGACATCACCTAGTATATAGGTCCTGGATGGTAGGAAGCTTGGCCCCAGTGATGTATTGAGCTGTACGCACTCACTACCCTCTGTAGTAGAGGTCGGCCGATTAATCGGAATGACCGATTAATTAGGGCCGATTTCAAGTTTTCATAACAATCGGATATCTGTATTTTTGGATGTCGATTTGGCTGATTTTTAAAATTATTATTATTATTTTTTTTTACACCTTTTATTTAACTAGGCACGTCAGTTAAGAACACTTTCTTATTTTCAATGACGGCCTAGGACGGTGGGTTAACTGCCTTGTTTAGGGGCAGAACGACAGATTTTTACCTTGTCAGCTCGGGGATTCAATCTTGCAACCTTACAGTTGACTAGTCCAACACTCTAACCACCTGCCTCTCATTGCACTCCACGAGGAGCCTGCCTGTTACGCGAATGCAGTAAGAAGCCAAGGTAAGTTGCTAGCTAGCATTAAACTTATCTTATAAAAAACAATCAATCAATCATAATCACTAGTTAACTACTCATGGTTGATGATATTACTAGTTTATCTAGCGTGTCCTCCGTTGCATATAATCGATACGGTGCGCATTCGCGGAAAAAGGACTGCCGTTGCTCCAACGTGTACCTAACCATAAACATCAAAGCCTTTCTTAAAATCAATACACAGAAGTATATATATTTTAAACCTGCATATTTAGCTAAAAGATATCCAGGTTAGCAGGCAATATTAACCAGGTGATATTCTGTCACTTCTCTTGCGTTCATTGCACGCAGAGTCAGGGTATATGCGATAATAATAAACGTTTTGTTTTCGAGATGATAGTTTCTGGATTCGACCATATTAATGACCAAAGGCTTGTATTTCTGTGTGTTATTATGTTATAATTAAGTCTATGATTTGATATTTGATAGAGCAGTCTGACTGAGCGATGGTAGGCAGCAGCAGCATTCATTCAAACAGCACTTTAGTGCGTTTTGCCAGCAGCTCTTCGTTGTGCTTCAAACATTGCGCTGTTTATGACTTCAAGCCTATCAACTCCCGAGATTAGGCTGGTGTAACCGATGTGAAATGGCTAGCTAGTTAGTGGGGTGCGCTCTAATAGCTTTTCAAACGTTATTCGCTCTGAGACTTGGAGTGGTTGTTCCCCTTGCTCTGCATGGGTAATGCTGCTTCAAGGGTGGCTGTTGTTGATGTGTTCCTCGTTCGAGCCCAGGTAGGAGCGAGGAGAGGGACGGAAGCTATACTGTTACACTGGCAATACTAAGGGCCTATAAGAACATCCAATAGTCAAAGATATATGGAATACAAATGGTATAGAAAGAAATAGTCCTATAAATACTATATTAACTACAACCTAAAACCTCTTCCCTTGGAATATTGAAGTCTCATGTTAAAAGGAACCACCAGCTTTCATATGTTCTCATGTTCTGAGCAAGGAACTTAAACGTTAGCTTTTTACATGGCACACACACACTTTTACTTTCTTCTCCAACACTTTGTTTTTGCATTATTTAAACCAAATTGAACATGTTTCATTATTTATTTGAGGCTAAATCGATTTTTATTGATGTATTATATTAAGTTAAAATAAGTGTTCATTCAGTATTGTTGTAATTGTCATTATTACAAATAAAAAATAAAAATCGGACGATTTAATCGGTATCGGCATCTGTCGACCTCTACTCTAGCGCCTTACGGTCGAATGTCGAGCAGTTGCCATACCAGGCGGTGATGCAACCGGGCAGGATACTCTCAATGGTGCAGAACTTTTTAAGGACCTGGGGATCAATGCCAAATCTTTTCAGTCTCCTGAGGGGTAAAGGGTATTGTCGTGCCCTCTTCACGATGGTCTTGGTGTGTTTGGACCATAATAGTTTGTTGGTGATGTGACACCAAGGAACTTGAAACTCTCAAACTGTTCCACTATAACACCGTCGATGTGAATGGGGGCATGTTCGGCCCTCCTTTTCATGTAGTCGACAATCAGCTCCTTTGTCTCACTCACGTTGAGGGAGAGGTTGTTGTCCTGGAACCGCACTGACCTCTCTATAGGTTATCTCATCGTTGTTGGTAATCAGACCTACCACTGTTATGTCGTCAGCAAATCTAATTATGATGTTGGAGTCGTGCTTGGCCATGCAGTCGTGGGTGAACAAGGAGACACCCTTCAAATGATTGGATTCGGCTATTTCAGCCACACCCATTGCTGATGGGTGTATAAAATCGAGCACACCGCCATGCAATCTCCATAGCCAAACATTGGCCGTAGAATGGCCAAATGAAGGACTTTCAACATGGCACCGACATAGTCAATTGGTCAAATGTCTGCCCTGCTAGAGCTACCCCGGTCAACTGTAAGTGCTGTTATTGTGAAGTGGAAACGTCTAGGAGCGACACCAGCTCGGCCGCAGCGTGCTAGGCCACACAAGCTCACAAAACTGGGCCGCAAGTGGTGAAGCGTGTAGCAACACTTACTATCGAGTTCCAAACGCATCTGGAAGCAATGTCAGCACAAAAACTGTTAGTCGGGAGCTTCATGAAATGGGTGTCCGTGGCCGAGCATCTGCACATAAGCACATGAATCACACTTCACCATCTGGCAGTCCAACAAACAAATCTGGGTTTGGCGGATGCCAGGAGAACTCTACCTCCCCGAATGCATAGTGCCAGCTGTAAAGTTTGGTGGAGGAGGAATAATGTTGTGGGTCTGTTTTTATGGTTCGGGCTAGGCACCTTAGTTCCAGTGATGGGAGATCTTAACGCTACATTATACAATGACATTCTAGACTATTCTGTGCTTCCAACTTCCCCAAACTTTGTGGCAACAGTTTGGGGAAGGCCCTTTCCTGTTTCAGCATGACAATGCCCCCGTGCATAAAGCGAGGTCCATACAAAAGTGAATGATGGCAGTGTAGCAAATGGCTTATTTGCATATAGGCCTACTATAGCTCTGATTGGCTATGGCACACCGGTCTGTGTAGATTCTGGTTCTGGACAAGACAGATGTTTATTTACTGCAGTCTATTAATTGTCCAAACGCACAGCCGCTTTCCCATTCTATATTGCAATCAAATTTTCACAAATGCCTTATAGGTCTTTCTCAAAAATTCAATGAATTTATGAAAATGACCATATCTAAGTGCTCGCTTTTTCAGAAAATGTTTCATAAAGGTGTCATATTCTTCCTGGGGGTTTATATGAACAGGTTTGAATAAGATTCCATGTTGCTAAAACGCTGTCAGTTCCCCTTTAGTTGTCGTTCCATATTCTCAGTGTAACAATAATTCGGATTAGAACTAATTTCTAACTGCTATGCTTTATCTTGGCCAGGTCGCAGTTACAAATGAGAACTTGTTCTCAACTAGCCTACCTGGTTAAATAAAGGTGAAATAAATGTTAAAAGTTTTAAAAAACTGGATTGAGTTATGTTTACTGAGCCATATCTAGTGCTGGCTCCGCGGTGTCTTAATATACACAGGGTAGGCTGTCCGTCCGTAGTGCAGTTGTAAGCAAGTCGGTCAGATCTTCTGGCTAGCACCTTATTCATTGTTTATAATCTATTGGTTGCTTCTTTACTCAACAACACCAATCCCCATCATTCAAGTTCAATTAAAAATTCATAGCATTGGCTAACGTACTTGCATGATGGTGTGTTCCAGTTACGTTCAATGTACAGACCCCCTTCTCATGTCACAATGTCCTGTGTTTTTATCACAGATATCTACATGGCTTTAACCTGTATCCAGCATTGTCAGAGATGCACCAGTTTACTGAGGTCAAGGAGTGTTGGTATCACCACCCTTCAGTATTCCACAGATGCCCAGCATTGGCCTGCAGCCCTCTGGAATTCTTTCATTGTTCCAGTCTTGCCCTCTGTGCTCCAGAGAAGTCCGAATCCATCTCAGACGCGACAGAGGTGGAATCTAGGAGTGCGGAGTTACTGTGAATCTCATGCTAAGGTCCAACCATCTCAAACGAAACACAGGAATACTGATGAGTTACCTGGGACTGATATGGTGTCATATCAGAATCCTGTCTCCCATCAACTCATAGATGGAGGGATGCTTCTGAAGGAGTGGCAGACAGCTTTTGGTACTAATGCCACCCCTGTGTACACACACACACACACACAGTTAAATAAAGGTGAAATAAGTCAAATAAAAACACAGTGGTCATTTCTACCTAATATTTTTGTCCTCTCCAGATTTGGATGATGCCCCAGGCCACTCTGCATTAGAGGAGATCAGTCATGAGGAGGCAGTTCATATGGACATCCCAGCTGCCCTGCCTCCTGTCTCCATCTCCCTGAAAGACTATGTCAACGAGTCAGAGACGCTTGGAAAGCTTGTACAGCTAGGTAGGTTGGGTCCATTTAGGGTTTGTATCTGATTAGCCATTACTCCCTCACTGTCTAATGTACAAGAGCAATAGATGTCATGTATATCTATGTCTCTGGATCATACTCACTAGGCACCAAACTGAAGTAAATGGGGAGGGATTACCAGAGCACAAAAATAAACACTTGCTTTTTATTTCCGCTGCAGAGCATTTTGATACGCTGTGCACTAATGAATGTGACCCTGGTGTTAACCCTTCGGTTCCTTCTTCAGGTGTTCAGCTATGGAAACTGGAGCAGAGGCCTAACGTGGGTTCCATGTTGCTGAGGCTAGACTTCCAGACAGACGTGACCCCACGGCTGGTCTTCCTGAAGCAGCTGGGAGTGGAGGATTCTCGCCTGGGTTATCTGATCAGCCACAACCCCTTCATCCTCACAGAGAGCCTGGAGAACCTGCAGGCCAGGTACCAGAGTTGAGGGGATGGTTGTTGTATTGGCAGGTTGCATTTTCTACAGTCAGCAACACACAGGGTTGACTATTGTAATGGACGCTTTAAATTGTGTGTCCATGTAACTAACCTTGTGAAAATGTCCTATTATAATCTACTGTTCTTCTGAGTATAATTATGTGTTGCAAACCAGCTTGATCCTGTGTCCTTGTAGAGATGAAAGGATAACTGAAAGTCCTTCCCAAGAACAGGAAACTATAAAGATATGTGCTTATCACCTAATGCTTCGGAATTCAGACTGTCTACACTGAGCTGTATAACTCTGTTCCCTCTGAGCTCAGAAATAAAGAATCTTAGTTTGACTTGGACTCAAGAAAATCCTTATTTGATAATATTCACCACACTATCTTAGGGACAAAGACAAAACTTGGTGTTTCCAACTGGTATACCTGTTTAATCTCGTCTGTCAGCTTCAGTTCTTATAGGACTATGACAGGTGATACATTTCATTGTTAAATTATTTACAAATAATCTGTAGTATAAAATGAGGTAATAATCTCTCTTTCATATTAGGGTGGCATATCTTAGGTCCAAGAAGTTCAGCGCTGAGTCTGTGGCTTCCATGGTGTCCAGAGCTCCGTACCTGCTGAACTTCAGTGTGAAGAGGATGGACAACCGCCTTGGATTCTACCAACAGCAGTTAGGCCTTAGTGCTCAGAAGGTCAGGTCTGAAGTAGTAAACAATAAGTAAACAATTACATTTTGAGTAAACAATTACATTTAAAAGTTGTAAGGATTGACCCAAGACAACAGCAATTGGTCACATTATGTCCCACTAAATTTGTCATAGAACATTATTCACACCCCAAATTACAGACAGTAAGATAATGCATAAGATAGTACATTCGTATCTTTCAGACACGGGATGTTGTGGCTCGCCTTCCCAGACTTTTGTGTGGCAGCTTGGAGACAGTTAAGGAGAATCTTACGGTATGACAACAAACAAACGCTATTAAACGTTAACTGTGATATGTCTTAATTCTTGGAGAGAAAAATAGGATTAATTCTTAGAATCCGTCTTTTTCATCCTAGATATGCAAACTGGAGATGGGGTTTCGTGAAAATGAGCTCCAGCACATTGTCACTGTAATCCCCAAAGTTCTTACTGCTAACAAGAAGAAACTGACCCAGATATTTGACTACATCCACAACACCATGAACATACCCCATGACCTGATTGTAAAGTTCCCACAGGTAAGCTATAAACTACCAGTCCTGAATCATCCATCTTTGGATAGTGGATACTCGCAGAGAATACATTATCTGGATATGTTAGTGTTTACCTAGCCCAATAATTTACTCCTTATAGTTCATGTTCTGTTTAAAGGCGTTTAGGCTCTGGAAGATGAAACAGCCAAATACTCCATCTAATCATGAATCGATTCTCGATTGCTGTACAGTTCTACAAACATAAAGCACTGAACATTCATATCACATCAAAATAATTTCACAAATACTAAATATACTTACTGTACACTGTTTTAACACAATTGCATCCAACAGTATTTTTCAGTGACGACATGTTTTTGGCGTCCGTCTTCCATTTACACACTGGTGTTTGGAGACGCAGATAGCCAATTAGCACAGCTAGTCCACACTGTCTTCAGTCTGTTTTCCGTAAACAAGCGCTGTAACATGTAAATATGGCCGTGTGGGAACCCTAACCCTATAAAGGTGTGTAGTAAATAAACTATTTGTTTATTTTATTATTTCTCGCTGATATGAATGATTTGTTCATTATGTTTCCAAAACCATACCGCAAGCGATGCGTGTTCACGTCTAGAGAAACGTCTGGGCTCGTAACAAAACTCGTCAATAGGCGTTTAAGGTAGTTCGCGTCTGACTTGGGTGGGGTAGTATTTACCAAGTGATGGATCAGGAACCACTTATGGGTCACGGTGGGTAACCCCTGCTGGGTCATGGCCAAGGACTGAGTTGTGGCTAAAAACATTTTTATTTTGTTGAGCTGATGGGACATAGTACATTAGTGAATTGTCTTTAGACATGTCACAGATTCAGTTGGACTTGCTATCACCTATTGTCTGAAAAGTTATCTGTCCTTTCTACAGGTCCTGAATGCAAAGTACCTTCGTATCAAAGAAAGACACCTGTTCCTGCAATACCTAGATAAGGCTCAGTATGACCCTGCCAAGCCTAACTACATCTGTCTGGACAAGCTTGTCTCCCTGCCAGATGAGGCCTTCTGCACTGAAGTGGCATCAGCCACACTAAAGGACTTTGAACTGTTTCAGAAGACTATGTAATTAATGAAACACTACAGTTTCTGTATATGTGTGTTGTGTGAATAAATATGTTGAAGATATTCTACATTGAATATTGCTGTTTACTATTGAACTGGTTGAATGAGCCGATGAGCATGTTTGTACCAGAAGAGGGCCACATTTCGACACATTGTTGAGATTTCGGATGATTTTGGACCTTTGATAAATGTAGCTAGCCTACTTCATAAGGACTAACGTGTAAATATATAAATGGAAAAATAGCGAAGATAATTCAATTCTTACAGAGTTCTTGTGCAGAGTTGCGCAACCGCGGATGACCTCATTCTCAGAACGTCATTTTACCCACAATTCCACTCGAACTTTTTTTTAGACAGAACAACATGGCGTCGAGGGCACCAGGTAATTACAATCACCTATCTTTTAAGCATTTCTTTACCCGTAAATCGAGATGATACGTTGCAGATATTGTTGAGTATAGGGGCTATTGATTTGTGGGGGAAAAACAAGACGATGCGGAGTGTTTTGGTGCGTTCAAATCCATGTTTTTAATGACTTTCTGTCGTCCTCTGTGTCCCCGGGAAAGGCAAGAAGTATGTTAGCTAGCTATGGCAAATTAAGGAAATCTGGTTTGTGCCAGTGACATATTGCGTATTTAAATTAAATGTATGCCAGTTGGCTAATGGTTAGGTAAAACAGTACTATAACTGTTATAATATTCTATGGTCTGATCAACCTTCAAACGCCACGCCAGTGCAGCTTGATTATCTAACAACATCTAACGTGAGCAGTTTCCACCTAACTAGTAATATGTAGGTCATGTGATCTACTAGCAATCTATTCACTTATCCAACACACATGTAATATTTGCATTTTGAGTGCACTTCTAGGTTCGCCCAAATAATACTACTGTCAAATCCTCCCTCCAGTCCCTACTTCTACAATTCACTCATTTCTAGTTGATCCACTCCAGTATCTTTTTAGATTCATGGATAATATTGGGTGTCTCTTTGCTTTTGTGCTGCAGTGATTGCAACTGGATTTTAAGCTGTTTTTGGGAATAATCTTGTTGACAAGCAAATTACTCTTCTGGTATCCCCCACAGCAACTACAGGCAGACTCCTGGTCAGCTTTCGCAAATGGTACTACAATGCTGCTGGATTCAACAAAATTGGTAACTCTTGGGAGTCTTAATGTTTTTTATTCTATTTGGGGCCATCTCTGAGTCTTAAGACTAATTAATTCACTCAGTCTTAAACATCTAGAATCTTCAGTTAGATCTCGCCTTGTGGATATTTTTGGTTCCAGGTCTGATGCGTGATGACACAATCCACGAGGATAGCGACGTGAAAGAGGCCTTGCGGCGTCTCCCAGAGAAAGTGTACAACGACAGGATGTTCAGGCTCAAGAGAGCCCTGGACCTCTCCATGAAGCAGGCTGTTCTCCCCAAGGAACAGCGGACTCAATATGAGGAGGTACAGCAGACCTGAGCTCAAATGACATATTCAGGACTGATTCAGACCTGGGCTCAAATAATTTCAAGTACTTTGTGTTTGATAAACCTTGCCTGGTTTAATGGACTAATAAAATGGTCCTAAAACTGCAAACTCCACTCATCTGGCACTCCAGGCATGCAACCGCTGAAGTATTTGAAATAATTAAAATAATATTTGAACCCGGGTCAGAGGTACAGTGCATATAGTCTCACGTGTTAGTTTGTACAGAAATGGCTTTGCGCTGCCACTGGGGAAATGGAAGATATGTCTAAAGTTTCATAGCAGTTGATGTTATAGTGAAGAGGTATTCAACTCCTGGAGTTTTCTGTTCTACCTGATAATTAATTGCACCCACCTGGTGTCCCAGGTCTGAATCAGTCCCTGATTAGAGGGGAACAATTTAACGCAACGGAACTGGCTTCACGGTTCAGAGTTGAGGGTTACAGTGTGACTTTGGAATGAAGGGCAAAGTCTAGCCTCTGAGGCTAAGGTGGAGATATTGTTACTGCACTGCTCAAAACAATAAAGGGAACACTAAAATAACACATCCTAGATCTGAATGAATGAAATATTTTTATTAAATACTTTTTTCTTTACATAGCTGAATGTGCGGACAACAAAATCACACAAAAATGATCAATGGAAATCAAATTTATCAACCCATGGAGGTCTGGATTTGGAGTAACACTCAAAATTAAAGTGGAAAACCACACTACGGGTTGATCCAACTTTGATGTAATGTCCTTAAAACAAGTCAAAATGAGACTCAGTAGTGTGTGTGGCCTCCACGTGCCTGTATGACCTCCCTACAACGCCTGGGCATGCTCCCGATGAGGTGGCGGATGGTCTCCTGAGGGATCTCCCAGACCTGGACTAAAGCATCTGCCAACTCCTGGACAGTCTGTGGTGGTGGATGGAGCGAGACATGATGTCCCAGATGTGCTCAATTGGATTCAGGTCTGGGGAACGGGCGGGCCAGTCCATAGCATCAATGCCTTCCTCTTGCAGGAACTGCTGACACACTCCAGCCACATGAGGTCTAGCATTGTCTTGCATTAGGAGGAACCCAGGGCCAACCGCACCAGCATATGGTCTCACAAGGGGTCTGAGGATCTCATCTCGGCACCTGGAGGGCTGTGCGGCCCCCCAAAGAAATGCCACCCCACACCATGACTGACCCACCGCCAAACCAGTCATGCTGGAGGATGTTGCAGGCAGCGGAACGTTCTCCACGGCATCTCCAGACTCTGTCACGTCTGTCACGTGCTCAGTGTGAACCTGCTTTCATCTGTGAAGAGCACAGGGCGCCAGTGGCGAATTTGCCAAACGTCCTGCACGGTGTTGGGCTGTAAGCACAACCCCCACCTGTGGACGTCGGGCCCTCATACCACCCCCTCATGGAGTCGGTTTCTGACCGTTTGAGCAGACACATGCACGTTTGTGGCCTGCTAGAGCTCATTTTGCAGGGCTCTGGCAGTGCTCCTCCTTGCACAAAGGCGGAGGTAGCGGTCCTGCTGCTGGGTTGTTTCCTTCCTACAGCCTCTTCCACGTCTCCTGATGTACTGGCCTGTCTCCTGGTAGCGCCTCCATGCTCTGGACACTACGCTGACAGACACAGCAAACCTTCTTGCCACAGCTCACATTGATGTTCCATCCTGGATGAGCTGCACTACCTGAGCCACTTGTGTGGGTTGTAGACTCCGTCTCATGCTACCACTAGAGTGAAAGCACCGCCAGCATTCAAAAGTGACCAAAACATCAGCTAGGAAGCATAGGAACTGAGAAGTGGTCTGTGGTCACCACCTGCAGAACCACTCCTTTATTGGGGGTGTCTTGCTAATTGCCTATAATTTCCACCTGTTGTCTATTCCATTTGCACAACAGCATGTGAAATTTATTGTCAATCAGTGTTGCTTCCTAAGTGGACAGTTTGATTTCACAGAAGTGTGATTGACTTGGAGTTACATTGTGTTGTTTGTGTTCCCTTTATTTTTTTGAGCAGTGTATATTGATAGTGCTAAACTAATTGAAGAATCAATGAAGCAGGTAGGATAATTATGATTATGAAGTACTTGATTATGAACAAGTAGGATTAGAGACTAAAGGTTGGATTGGAATTGGGCAATAGTTGAGTTGCCTATAAAGCTGTTTAATGTTGAAAAATGACATACTAAAAACCACATCAAGTACAGTTGGTGGAAGAAAGTTGACAGAACTAATGTTTTGTTTCTGTTTGACCTTTTTTCTGTAGGACGTACATTACCTGGAGCCTTACCTGAAAGAGGTCATCCGTGAGAGGAAAGAGGTTGAGGAGTGGTCGAAGAAATGAGATGGATGTGGAGGGCTGATGTTCCTTCTGTTTGTTCTGGTGAATGGTTGTCCTCTGTAATATTTCAAATAAAGTGTACCCTGTGGGAAGACTGCTTAATAAAAATTTAAATTTTTGGAAAAGATATACAAGTGTGGAGAGTTTTTAAGAAGTATTGCAAGATTGGTAAAATAGCTTTTGGGTTAAGATGTGAACCAGGATGTTGATCACCACAGTAATGTTTATTTATAGTGAATCCACTTTAATCCCAAATTTTAAGATGGAAATAACAATTGACTAAACTATAATCGAACGGCAGTTGCATGTTTAAAAAATAAATAAAGATAATGGAGCAATACATTTGTCAATCTGTTTCAAGTACTTATGAATCAGTGCATATGGATATAAAACAAAGCTTTTCAAGGCCTTAAGCATCCCAATAGGCTAAAGTTGTCAACTTTTTATTTGCATAAATTTCTTAGTTGTCTTTGGATAAGTGGAAATGGAAGTGTTGCAAGCCACAATAGATGATTGAGAAAGATGAACCCTTTGTATTGCACACACCCTTGATCTATCAACCCTCTTTCCTGCCCTCTGGTATGGTATTCTACCTAAACTTCAATCTACCTCTGGATCTCCTGTTGTCCACGATCTCAATGGTATCAATAAAGTTTCCAATGATGCTGTTGAAGGATTTCACCATGGACACCCCCAGTTCCTTACTGGTCTCATTGATATCTGCGTCATAAGCACCCAACGGTGGTAACTACCTCCACGTTCCCCACCCCCTGAAGGATCCCCATCAGTTGACCCCTGAACGCCTGGAACATCTCCCTGTTGTACTGCAGCAGGACCGTCTCATCCAAGGGGTAGGTGACATCCTCAGGTTAGCAGTCCCGGGGCACTGGCAGCTCCAAATACCTTAGGGCTGGGAACCCAGCGGCCAGAGAAGAGGCGGCGAAGGGCCGTGGCGCTCAAGAGGGTTGCCCAGTATCTTCAGCCCCTCCAGGCCGCGACAGCGAGCCTGGGTCAGGATGTCCATGTGTTCATCCTCTAGGGTGAGGCTGTGGCGGGGAAGAGGCTGCACACGTCGTGACCATTATGTCCAGACTGACCAGGTTCTCCCTTTGCAGGCTGTTGGCCAGATAGGCCATGTCCACACAGTTCAGGTTACAGTTGGCCAGCTTCAGGAATTTCAGTGGGGTGGTCAGGGGGCTCTGGACAAGGCCAGAGATTCACAAATGTATTACATTTTCCCAATTAGGTTATATTATCACTTGTGTATGCTTGCAATGTGGGTGTGCGCATCACTTTACGCAAGCTTGACAAAAAACTAAGCCAATATGAAATCTTTACGATGCATGCCTAATTAATGGACAGTGCAGGTGTCTGCTTGTTGTTTTGGGGCATGACCTCAGTGCTATTTCAAAGTCAGCTGTAAATGACACCCTATTCACTTTTAAGTGCACTACTTTCTACCAGGGTCAAAAAGTTTTCTGGTCAAAAGTAGTACACTATATAGGAAATCGGGTGCAATTTGGGAAGCAGCCAATATCAACCATTAATTAAGTATTCCCTGGTTTCTGGCCAACCTGCAGATTTAGCAGCAGGCAGCTGTCTACATTCTCCCCCACAGCCAAGCAACAAAAACAAAACGCCACAAAACGAGTGCAAACTGAGTACCGGAAACTGCAGCCCCCATGTTATGATATTACACAGTGGAAATGCATCAGCTTGAATAGACATCCCCAAAGCTATATATACAGTAGACATCAATACCTTCTACCTATACACATGCACACACACACACACTCGCCCCACACAGAGGTGAGCCTCTCACCTTAGCAGTCTTTGCAGGTGTCTGGTGAAGGTGCAGAAGCCCATGTAGAGCTCTGTCAGCTCAGTCAGCCGGCTCAGCAGATTCCCAATGGTCACCAGCAGGTCATCTTCATCCGAGCCCAACCATCGCATGTCCATCACCTCCTCGGGCAGCATCAGGGATTGCAGCTGGGGGAACTCTATCCGGGACAACAGCAACTCCAGGTGCGGGGCCTCCAGGTGAACATTATGGACCATCTGTAGTCTCCTCATGGCCTCCGGTTGGGCCACACACAGCACGTAGAACAGCTGTTTGAGAGCCAGGGAGTTGGCTCAGGACCTGATGAAGCTCAGCTTCAAGGGGCAGTGACGGAGTAGCAGGAGGCCTGGGCCACCACCTTGTAGTCCCGCCCGGTGACAAAGCCGCTCAGGCGCACGTCCACCTCGGTACCGAGGGCTGAGGGTGCAGCGCCAGCCGCCTGGATGGCCAGCATGACCTCGTAGCACATGCAGGTGAGGACCCACCGACCCAAGGTGGATCCACCGGAACAGGTATGGTACTCTGTGTCCTTCAGCCCAGTCAGGTCCACCATATGGAGGGTCTGGGCGTAAGTCTCTGTTGGCCGCAGCACGTACGACTGGAGATGGAACAGATAGAGATAGAACATAACTGTTTATTGCCATCAAATGGGAATTTGTCTTACAAATCAAAGTTATATGATGTAAGGTGACATTGTGACCTTGTATTGCCCCAGTGGCAACTCAAGTAACTACAAACACATTGAGACTTGAAGCAAAACCAAAAATGTGTCACACTGGCCAAGATCCAGTGCCTCAGTTCACACGCAGCATTTTTGACCAGTGACAGATTGCACCTCTAAACACAACACCAGAACACACAGTTAGCCTACTTTCAGCCCAGTCAACAGACCCATCTAGGCACTGCCGGCAGATGCAGGAGATCCTCCTGGCAGTCTACCGTCCTTCCCAGGAGCCTTTGCAGGTTAAGCTCATGCAGAGGCAGATTTAGACCAGGTCGTGGAGGAGGAAGGCCTTCTCGTGCAGGTAGCAGGCATTGAAGAGGAGTGGGTAGAAATTGAACAACAAACAGCTAAGGTTCCCCATGGTGCTCGGGCTACTCTGAGCGAAGCCCTCGGCAGCAAGAAACCTCAGGCTCTTCATGGCTCTCTCTTCTCTGGTCTGTCCTCGAGGTCTGGGTCTTGAAGTGTTAGGATCAACCAATCAGCCCATGTGATTGGATGTGTTTGTGTTGTTGCTCTCTCCCCCACTGTCTCTCTGTCTGTTGATTCTTTGTCTCTGCTAGTACTGTATATCTGTCTGGACCTCGAGAGGCTTGGCGCGTGAGGTAGGTGAGTAGGAGGATCTATTTTTTGAAAACAGCCGTCTCATTCCATTCACCTCTTGAATGGGTTATCTATTTGCATCTTTCACCAAGGGGCAGAGCAGAAACAACCTTATCCTACTGCTTACAAAATTAGGTTCAACCTCCCTCCAAACCACCAACATTGAAATGACCTGTTTATGCAAGCAAGCTATAAAAAGACGCCAGTAACAACAATAACAGTAAAGCAATGTAGACAAACATAGCATGGACGTTGTACAGGGTAACATTGGCATCATGCCCACACATAGATTTACTGAAAGCTTAGATGTTAATCAAGACCAAAGCAGTGGTAGATCAGATATCATAATGTACTAGCCTAACATGACTGGTCATGAAAACATTATGCATTTGATGAGAGTACACTGGAACACCCAGAGTGTTGTAACTATACTGAACAAAAATATAAAAGTGTTGGTCCCATGTTTCATGAGTTGAAATAAAAGATCCCAGAAATGTTCCAAATGCACAAAAAGCTTCTTCCTCTAAAATGTTGTGTACAAATTTGTTTAAATTCCTGTTAGTGAACATTTCTCCTCTGCCAAGGTAATTCATAATTCACCTGACAGGTGTGGTATATCAAGAAGCTGATTAAACAACATGCTCATTACACAGGTGCACCTTGTGCTGGGGATAATCAAAGGCCACTCTAAAAGGCACTGCATCTCAGTGCTAGAGCCGTCACCACAGACCCTGGTTCGATTCCAGGCTGTAACACAACCGGTTGTGATCTCCATAGTCCCAAAGAGCGGCGCACAATTACCCAGGGCCGTCCGGGTTAGGGTTTGTCTAGGGTAGGCTGTCATTGTAAATAAGAATTTGTTCTTAACTGACTTGCCTAATTAAATAAAGATTCAATAAAAAAAAATGCAGTTTTGTCACAACACAATGCCAGTTAACCACCTAACTGAGGAACTCAATTTAACCTTGCGCAATACCCTAGATGCAGTTGGACCCATAAAAACTAAAAACATTTCTCATAAGAAATTAGCTCCCTTGTATAGAAAATACCCGAGCTCTGAAGCAAGCTTCCAGAAAATTGGAAATGGCGCCACACCAAACTGGAAGTCTTCCGACTAGCTTGGAAAGACAGTACCGTGCAGTATCAAAGAGCCCTTACTGCTGCTCGATCATCCTATTTTTCCAACTTAATTGAGAAAAATAAGAACAATCCAAAATTTCTTTTTGATACTGTCGCAAAGCTAACTAAAAAGCAGCATTCCCCAAGTGAGGATGGCTTTCACTTCAGCAGTAATAAATTCATGAACTTCTTTGAGGAAAAGATCATGATCATTAGAAAGCAAATTACGGACTCCTCTTTAAATCTGCGTATTCCTTCAAAGCTCAGTTGTTCTGAGTCTAAACAACTCTGCCAGGACCTAGGATCAAGAGAGACACTCAAGTGTTTTAGTACTATATCTCTTGACACAATGATGAAAATAATCATGGCCTCTAAACCTTCAAGTTGCATACTGGACCCTATTCCAACTAAACTACTGAAAGAGCTGCTTCCTGTGGTTGGCCCTCTTATGTTCAATATAATAAACGGCTCTCTATCCACCGGATGTGTACCAAACTCACTAAAACTGGCAGTAATAAAGCCTCTCTTGAAAAAGCCAAACCTTGACCAAGAAAATATAAAAAAACTATCGGCCTATATCGAATCTTCCATTCCTCTCAAAAATGTTAGAAAAGGCTGTTGCGCTGAAACTCACTGCCTTCCTGAAGACAAACAATGTATACAAAATGCTTCAGTCTGGTTTTAGACCCCATCATAGCACTGAGACTGCACTTGTGAAGGTGGTAAATGACATTTTAATGACATCAGACCGAGGCTCTGCATCTGTCCTCATGCTCCTAGACCTTAGTGCTGCTTTTGATACCATCGATCACCACATTCTTTTGGAGAGATTGGAAACCCAAATTGGTCTACACAGACAAGTTCTGGCCTGGTTTAGATCTTATCTGTTGGAAAGATATCAGTTTGTCTCTGTGAATGGTTTGTCTTCTGACAAATCAACTGTAAATTTCGGTGTTCCTCAAGGTTCCGTTTTAGGACCACTATTGTTTTCACTATATATTTTACCTCTTGGGGATGTCATTCGAAAACATAATGTTAACTTTCACTGCTATGCGGATGACACACAGCTGTACATTTCAATGAAACATGGCGAAGCCCCAAAATTGCCCTCGCTAGAAGCCTGTGTTTCAGACATAAGGAAGTGGATGACTGCAAACTTTCTACTTTTAAACTCGGACAAAACAGAGATGCTTGTTCTAGGTCCCAAGAAACAAATAGCTCTTCTGTTGAGTCTGACAATTAATCTTAATGGTTGTACAGTCGTCTCAAATAAAACTGTGAAGGACCTCTGCGTTACTCTAGACCCTGATCTCTCTTTTGACGAACATATGAAGACTGTTTCAAGGACAGCTTTTTTCCATCTACGTAACATTGTAAAAATCAGAAACGTTCTGTCCAAAAATGATTCAGAAAAATAAATCCATGCTTTTGTTACTTCTAGGTTAGACTACTGCAATGCTCTACTTTCCGGCTACCCGGATATAGGCACTAAATAAACTTCAGTTAGTGCTAAATACATCTGCTAGAATCCTGACTAGAACCAAAAAATGTGATCATATTACTCCAGTGCTAGCCTCCCTACACTGGCTTCCTGTCAAGGCAAGGGCTGATTTCAAGGTTTTACTTCTAACCTACAAAGCATGACATGGGCTTGCTCCTACCTATCTCTCTGATTTGGTCCTGCCGTACATACCTGCACGTACGCTACGGTCACAAGACGCAGGCCTCCTAATTGTCCCTAGAATTTCTAAGCAAACAGCTGGAGGCAGGACTTTCTCCTATAGAGCTCCATTTTTATGGAATGGTCTGCCTACTCATGTGAGAGACGCAAACTCGGTCTCAACCTTTAAGTATTTACTAAAGACTCATCTCTTCAGTGGGTCATATGATTGAATGTAGTCTGGCCCAGGAGTGTGAAGGTGAACGGAAAGGCTCTGGAACAACGAACCGACCTTGTTGTCTCTGCCTGGCCGGTTCCCCTCTTTCCACTGGGATTCTTTGCCTTTAACCCTATTACAGGGGCTGAGTCACTGGCTTATTGGTGCTCTTTCATGCCGTCCCTAGGAGGGGTGCGTCACTTGAGTGGGTTGAGTCACTGATGTGATCTTCCTGTCTGGGTTGGCGCCCCCCCCTTGGGTTGTGCCGTGGCGGAGATCTTTGTGGGCTATACTCGGCCTTGTCTCAGGATGGTAAGTTGGTGGTTGAAGATATCCCTCTAGTGCTGTGGGGGCTGTGCATTGGCAAAGTGGGTGGGGTTATATCCTTCCTGTTTGGCCCTGTCAGGGGATATTATCGGATGGGGCCACAGTGTCTCCTGACCCCTCCTGTTTCAGCCTCCAGTATTTATGCTGCAGTAGTTTATGTGTCAGGGGCTAGGGTCAGTTTGTTATATCTGGAGTACTTCTCCTGTCTTATCCGGTGTCCTGTGTGAATTTAAGTATGCTCTCTCTAATTCTCTCTTTCTTTCTCTCTCTCGGAGGACCTGAGCCCTTGGACCATGCCTCAGGACTACCTGGCATGATGATTCCTTGCTGTTCCTAGTCCACCTGGCCGTGCTGCTGCTCCAGTTTCAACTGTTCTGCCTGCGGCTATGGAATCCTGACCTGTTCACGGGACGTGCTACCTGTCCCAGACCTATTGTTTGACCATGCTGGTCATTTATGAACATTTGAACATCTTGGCCATGTTCTGTTATAATCTCCACCCGGCACAGCCAGAAGAGGACTGGCCACCCCTCATAGCCTGGTTCCTCTCTAGGTTTCTTCCTAGGTTTTGGCCTTCAAGTTTATCCTAGCCAACGTGCTTGAACACCTACATTGCTTGCTTTTTGGGGTTTTAGGCTGGGTTTCTGTACAGCACTTTGAGATATCAGCTGATGTACGAAGGGCTATATAAATACATTTGATTTGATTGCCACAGATGTCTCAAGTTTTGAGAGAGGTCCAACTGGTAATTTTACTGCAGGAATGTCTACCAGAGCTGTTGCCAGAGAATTTAACGTTAATTTCTCTACCATAAGCTGCCTCCAACGTCATTTTAGAGAATTTGTCAGTACTTACAACTGGTTTTACAACCGCAGACCACGTGTGGTCACACCAGATACTGACTGGTTTTCTGATTCAACCACCTACCTTTTACATTTAAGGTATCTGTGACCAACAGATGCATATCTATATTCCCAGTCATTTGAAATCCATAGATTATGGCATAATCAATGGATTTAAATTGCCTGTAACTCAGTAAAATTGTTGCATGTTGCGTTTACATTTTTGTTCAGTGTATTTTCCTAAATATTTATAGAGCCTTAGCACGGAATGTTTTGCCATAAGAGAACACATTTTACATTTGACAGATTCCACATGACGTAAACAAAGTGTATCACTTTATTACTTCTTACAAATTGTTTTACATTTTTCTTCTTCCCAAATCTGAAAGCATCAGCCTTCATTAGATTGTGACTTTTTTCAATTGACACACTACAATGATCACAAGCAAAGTGTATCATGCTTTCATACATCAAAATACAGACGATACAAAACATACTGCATTTACTCTCATACGTACATTGTGACTGTTTAAATCATTATATTAAATGAAAGTGGTCATCTATAGAAACCTGAGAAGAAACTTCAGTCTAGAGGGCTTCGAAAGGTGAGTAGAATATTCAACATGACACATTCAACATGAAACTCAGTCACCAATACAAGGCACATTAGCTCATTTTTGTACAGAGTTACTATTATTCCTTAGTATGGAGAGTGATTGTGTCCCACAGCCCTATACTATATTTAGGCCCACCTGATCTGACCAGAAACCACACAGGGCCCTAGCTATAGGCTAAACCACAGGGAGGTGTGTCTCTCAGTCTCTGTATCCCTGAGTGGAGTGCAGACTGCAGTCATGCTGGGGGGTGGTAGTGGTGGTGGTGGTGATGGTGCTCATGGTGGTGGTGGTGTTCATGCCTCTGAACCAAGGGGATCAAGCCCCCAGAGGAGGCAGGCAGGCTGGACAGCACCACACTCTCTCGCTGCACATTGAGTAGGGTTCTGGAGGGGGACCCAGCCTCTCTGGCCCTGGAGCGAAGCCTCTTGCTCTGGCTGTGCTGTAAGGGGAGTTGGGGCTGGGAGTATGGCTGAGAGGGGTGGCACCATTTGGAGGGGTGGTGGCCATGGAGCTTGCTTGATTTATCCCTACCTCCTCCTCCTCCCCCTCCTCTGTCTCCCCCCACTACCTTGGCTTGGCCCCTGAGAGACCTGAGGAAGGAAAGGCCCCTGCCTCTGGACTCTGTAGGGCCGCAGTTCTTCCCCACCACCACTGAGTGGCGCTGCTGGTATGAGCGGGCGTCCGGTCTGGGCACCTGAGAGGGGGCGTCTGCAGAGGATGGAGAACATCATGTTATACTGTCATTTCTCTTTATTGAATGTCATTCATCTTTGGTGTATTTTCAGTAAAAACCATGTTGACTTTAATGATCTGTGCCTCAAAAGTGCTGAAAATAAATGGTCATTGTGTACCGACCTGCATCGTCAAACTTGGAGGAATAGTTCTCTATCCCAGCTAGGTCTAAGTAGTGGTTCCTGCGTTCTGTGTTTTCATCCACACAGTGAAAAGTCCTCTCTGGGCTCCCTGCCTCCTCCTGCTGGACTTCCTCTATTCTGTCCCCTGTTCTGGAGCTGCTGGAGGGGGCCACCACCAGTTTGACCTTCAGGGCTGTGCTGTTACATGAAGGCTGCATGGCCGACGCTTCAACCACCTCATAGATGGACTGCATGAGACTGGACATATCCTGTAACACAGAGACACACACAGACACCATTAGTAAGACTGCAGGGTTGACTTAATCTTAAGAGAAAACTCATAATGCGCAAAAGTTGCTTGTTGTAGCTGTGTGAAGCTACAGTACCTCCTTGGTGACTTTACCACTGTTGTCAAAGTGATACAGTGTGAAGATCCACTCCTGTCGAGTGTTATCCTCCGACACCACATTGCACTCTGTGTCCTGTAACCATGAATAATTGTCACTATTACGCAGACCCTTTTATGCGTACTTACATTTTACGTACAAGTGATCCCAGGAATTGAACCCACTAGCCTAGCATTGACGTTCCATGCTCTACCTACTGAGCTACAGAGGACCAAACACAACAGGTACCATATTATGGTCATCAAACAAATCCCTGCCAGACTCTGTAGAGATTCTATAGATCAAATCCTTTTGTAGTTGTAGTGTACAGGATAGTAGAAGACCAAAAGCCACTCACATCAACGTGGCTGTTCCTCTTCCTGGGCTGTCTGAATGGAATGTGGATGTAGCTCTCTCTCTCCTTCTCCCCTCCCTTCTCTGATGGCAGTACCACTGTAAAACAAACAAAGTACAGTGAGGGGGGAAAGTATTTGATTCCCTGCTGATTTTGTACGTTTGCCCACAGACAAAGAAATGATCAGTCTATAATTTTAATGGTAGGTTTATTTGAACAGTGAGAGACAGAATAACAACAAAAATCCAGAAAAACGCATGTCAAAAAGGTTATAAATTTATTTGCATTTTAATGAGGGAAATAAGTATTTGACCCCTCTGCAAAACATAACTTAGTACTTTGTGGCAAAAACCCTTGTTGGCAATCACAGAGGTCAGACGTTTCTTGTGGTTGGCCACCAGGTTTGCACACATCTCAGGAGGGATTTTGTCCCACTCCTCTTTGCAGATCTTCTCCAAGTCATTAAGGTTGAGGCTGACGTTTGGCAACTCGAACCTTTAGCTCCCTCCACAGATTTTCTATGGGATTAAGGTCTGGAGTCTGGCTAGGCCACTCCAGGACCTAAATGTGCTTCTTCTTGAGCCACTCCTTTGTTGTCTTGGCCATGTGTTTTGGGTCATTGTCATGCTGGAATACCCATCCACGACCCATTTTCAATGCCCTGGCTGAGTGAACGAGGTTCTCACCCAAGATTTGACGGTACATGGCCCCGCCCATCGTCCCCTTGATGCGGTAACGTTGTCCTGTCCCCTTAGCAGAAAAACACCCCCAAAGCATAATGTTTCCACCTCCATGTTTGACGGTGGAGATGGTGTTCTTGGGGTCATAGGCAGCATTCCTCCTCCTCCTCCAAACACAGTGAGTTGAGTTGATGCCAAAGAGCTCCATTTTGGTCTCATCTGACCACAACACTTTCACCCAGTTGTCCTCTGAATCATTCAGATGTTCATTGGCAAACTTCAGACGGGCATGTTTATGTGCTTTCTTGAGCAGGGGGACCTTGCGGGCGCTGCAGGATTTCAGTCCTTCACGGCGTAGTGTGCTACCAATTGTTTTCTTGGTGACTATGATCCCAGCTGCCTTGAGATCATTGACAAGATCCTCCTGTGTAGTTCTGGGCTGATTCCTCACCGTTCTCATGATCATTGCAACTCCAAGAGATGAGATCTTGCATGGAGCCCAAGGCCGAGGGAGATTGACAGTTCTTTTGTGTTTCTTCCATTTGCGAATAATCGCATCAACTGTTGTCACCTTCTCACCAAGCTGCTTGGCGATGGTCTTGTAGCCCATTCCAGCTTTGTGTAGGTCTACAATCTTGTCCCTGACGTCCTTGGAGAGCTCTTTGGTCTTGGCCAAGGTGGAGAGTTTGGAATTTGATTGATTGATTGCTGATTGATCAAAACTGAGATTAGGAGCACTCCCTTTAAGAGTGTGCTCCTAATCTCAGCTCGTTACCTGTATAAAAGACACATGGGGGCCAGAAATCTTTCTGATTGAGAGGGGGTCAAATACTGATTTCCCTCATTAAAATGCAAATCAATTTAAAACATTTTTGACATGCGTTTTTCTGGATTTTGTTGCTGTTATTCTGTCTCTCACTGTTCAAATAAACCTACAATTAAAATTATAGACGGATCATTTCTTTGTCAGTGGGCAAACGTACAAAAACAGTGGAGGATCAAATACTTTTTTCCCTCACTGTATATTCTCTCTAGCCTTTGTGTTTGCTGTTTACAGACGATAATACACACACAGTATCCCAGGTTTCCCCGACAAGCAAGGGGAATTCTTAGTTAAGATATGAACCATACCGAATCAAACAGGTCAATCATTGAGTAAGTCTAAGATG
Source organism: Oncorhynchus nerka (assembly GCF_034236695.1). Taxonomy (NCBI): domain Eukaryota; kingdom Metazoa; phylum Chordata; class Actinopteri; order Salmoniformes; family Salmonidae; genus Oncorhynchus; species Oncorhynchus nerka. The sequence continues at coordinate 19,836,610 of NC_088402.1, forward strand.
TTAAGTTAATGATGCATGCTAGACTAGAATTAGTGCAACAGTAATGTGATCATTGAGCTGTCCTTTCTCTACTCACCCTGTAGGGGGCTCTTATCGTTCAGGGACTGCTCATCCTTCACTTCCCTTCTGCACAATTCCTGGAAAAAGAGGGAGAGGAGCGATGGACCAAGTGAGAATTAGGAGAGAAAAAGTCACAGAAGAGGGGGGGGGGGGGGGGGGGGGTAGAGATAGGGAGAAGGAGAAAGACAAGAAAGTTTAAATGATGTGAGAGCAGGTAATGTTTGATCATCTGGGGGCCTATTGTTTGTCATCAACTGGGTAAATAACACTGTGAGAACCAGCTCCCAGCTGGTGTTTTCAAGTTCACCTCAACTTCCGATAAATTCAATGAAGCCATATGTGTTCTATAACTAATCAGATGTTATGCAGACACAGCTCTAAATCCACGCACACACATAATAGAATGCTAATTCGAGAGAGATTTACATGGTTATCAAAACATCACGCCAGGGTAAACATACAGGAAACAGACCTTATTTTAAGTGTTTCTAAAATTCCGGATGGGAAAAACGACTGGTGGAAAAACTATTAGAACCATTTCCTTGTTTGACCGCTAGGTTTTATGGGTATTAATACATCTCCATTGCCAGGACAGTGGTTGGGGATGTTGCCCTGTGAGTGTGCTGTTTTTTGGACGGGATGTTAAACGGGTGTCCTGACTCTCTGTGGTCACTAAAGATCCCATGGTGCTTATCGTAAGAGTAGGGGTGTTAACACTGGTGTTCTGGCTAAATTCCCAATCTGGCCCTCATACCATCATGGCCACCATCCCCAGCTTCCAATAGATTCATTCCTCTCCCCTGTAACTATTCCCCGGGTCTTTACTGTAATTGAGAATGTGTTCTCAGTCAATTTACCTGGTAAAATAAGGGTACATTTTTTATAATCTGTTCTATTTTATTCTGTTCTCAGAGAGGGAATAAAGCACTGGAGAAAAATAGAACCTATAAGGGTAAATGTACTGTAAGAGAAGGCAGGCAGACAGTCATGCTCATGCCATGACCATGCCAGCGGTGACATCACTATATCCAGTAAAAGTAAATGCATTAAGTCACTCTTGGTATTAAAGTAATATCACCTACAGAGTTCCCATATATGTGTAGAACTGAGCGTCCCATATGGAAACAATAACACACAGTCTATAAATTTACTATGTTCAAAAACCCGCTGAGACTACAACCTATTTATAATGCCTATGGGCTCAAAGTGAATGTTAACTTCAACTAAATCCACTGGGTAGTTGTTGCTTGGTGAGTACCCACACTTTGAAACTAGGTGTTCCCTTGAACGGTGTTGAGCATATTGCATGTGCTATCAAGACCAATCAAGATCTGAGCATATGATATCCAACCCTCTGTTGCAACAAGTCAGAAACCATCCCTTCAAAAAAGGACAGTGAAAGCACCAAAACATTAGATCTGTGCGTCTAACTGTCTCCACCACAGACATTCCCAGCAGCCAGCCGCCCACAGCTCTGACAGATGCAGATGAGTAACAAAGAGCCTGTGGAGTCTGAGAGGACCATGCTGACAGATAACCCTGACTGCTGATGGCTTCAACCAGCATACCAGCCAAACCCCTGCCATCGACCGCCACGCTCTGCCTGCTATGGGCCCTTTCATCTGGGGTCGGGTTACCGACCGAGAGGGGAGAGGAGCGGGGGCCTTTTCCTGCACTCAACTGGGTGTCACCAAGCTTTGCATCCTGTCCTGTCGCCCCCCTCTCTCCCACCCGCCTTTAGTTAGAGTCAAACGCAGAGCCCTGAGAAGAGAAAAGAACACTACAGAGCTTTGTTTAAAACTTCTTGGCGCACCCATCCCATTAGCGGGATCATTTTTGTCAACATCCGCTGAATTGCAGAGCGCCAAATTCAAATGAAATTACTAAAAATATTTAATTTTCATGAAATCACAAGTGCAATATAGCAAAACACAACTTAGCTTGTTGTTAATCCACCTGGCGTGTCAGATTTCAAAAAAGCTTTTCGGCGAAAGCTATCCAAGCGTTTATGTTAGGACATCTCTCTCAGCAGACAAAACATTACAAACAGCTAACAGCAGAGTAGATTGGTCACGAAAGTCAGAAAAGCAATAAAATGAATCGCTTACCTTTGATGATCTTCGGATATTTGCACTCACGAGACTCCCAGTTACACAATAAATGTTCCTTTTGTTCCATAAAGATTATTTTTAAATCCAAAAACCTCCATTTGGTTGGCGTGTTATGTTTAGAAATCCACAGGCTCGAGCCGTCACGAAGGGGCAGACGAAAATACCAAATAGTATCCGTAAAGTTTGTAGAAACATGTCAAACGTTTTTTTATAATCAATCCTCAGGTTGTTTTTACAATAAATAATCGATAATATTTCAACCGGAGTGAGAGAGATAGGAGTGAGAGAGAAAATGTCTGCTCCAAGCTGCTCACGTATGCAAAACTCTGCTGGCACCCAGCCATCCAATGACACGATGTGATCTTTCTCACGCATTTTTTCAGTATAAAAGCCTGAAACTATGTCTAAAGACTGTTCACACCATGTGGAAGCCATAGGAAAAGGAATCTGGTTGATATCCCTTTAAATGGAGGGAAGGCATGCAATGGAACAGAGAGGTTTCAGGAAAAACAGCACTTCCTTGTTGGATTTTCCTCAGGTTTTCGCCTGCAATATCAGTTCTGTCATACTCCCAGAAAATATTTTGACAGTTATGGAAACTTTAGAGTGTTTTCTATCCTAATCTGACAATTATATGCATCCAAACATCAAAATACTGCCCCCTACACTAGGAGGTTTTAACAATCTCTCTTCCTGCCAAACAATACCTGGATAGGTGGTTGATCATCTCTCTTCCTGTTAACCAATACCTGGATAGGTGGTTGATCATCTCTCTTCCTGTCAACCAATACTTGGATAGGTGGTTGATCGTATGGGGGTGGGGCTGTATGGGGAAGGATGGTTGCTTCATCACAGGAGTTTATGTGAAGCAGCTTCTGTTATTTACCTTTATTTATTTATTTCTTATATACATAAAAGGAAGATAAGTCTCTTGAAGTTGGTATACAAGTTGATATTCAAAGAATGTAAAGGGGGTTGGGGTTGTTTTCAGGCTCAGGCAATAGTTAACGTTAAGTCAGAGAATAACCATTAAGAAGTTCTCATTTTCAGAGGTCTGGTCTTGCTCACAGAAACCAGATGTGAGTGATTTCTGGAGGAGGGGAACTGAGGGAGGGATTTGGATGTTGAGCTGTAGTTGGGTGAGGAAACGCTGGAGCCAGAGTCTATACAAGTACCTAGCTATAGAACTGGGCCTCTCTCCAACTGCCCAATCAGTTCTGCTGGCCATGAGGGTGGAAAGCAGTGGGAAATTTTCAGATCATTGTGGGTAGAGATGTCCAAGGGTTCTTACCACCTAATGATATGACCATGGTCTCTTTCTCTCTTTGTCTCCATCTCTCTCTTTTTTTCTCGCTCATCCTCTGTCTGAGCTACAGCCCAACAAACAAGGTGGGTAACCAAACATGAAAGGGTGAGCCAGCTACCTGAACAATCCAATCTGTGTTTGTGAAAATCGGTTTCCCTGGCTTAGAGCTGGAATGTTCTGGGAGGCGATTTCAGCCCAAAAATAATCACAGTCCAGAGTCTGAACAGTAGAATAATAAACAGAAACCTCTGGTACCACAAACAGGACAGAAACACCTTGGTGGAAACAATAAGAGGAGGACTAGAAGGAAGATTCCTTCTCCAAACCCAAGAGAATGACTGGCCCAGTTTAACCAACACTGTCGTTCCAAATAGAAATCCACACAGAGACAGTGATGCAAACGGCAATCCGATTCTGATATGATTGGTTGCATTTCATCAGACAACTTTTTTTATACTTAGTATTTGTACAATTTACAAACTCTCTGGCTCACTTGACTGAGCTGTACCTGATCCAAACCTGCCTTGAATAAACAGGTTTATTAATGAAAAGTGCCTTTGTTATTGCCTCAGGTGATATTGTCAACACTCCACCCTGAGTCATTGTAATTAAACAGAAACAGTCTGTCAATATTGAGGTTAATTGTTCCACAAGTCTGAAATTGTTTAACATCCTGATGGAAATTAGGTTGTCTTACAGATATCGAAATGGGATTTTTAAAAACACACACACCGAGTAGAATCACCACAGAATTATCTTTACGGAAATTAAAACACACATTAATTCAGATTTTTGCTCCACTCTTTGAAGTTGAGCAGCCAGAAGATGAGAAGCTGGAAGAAAGAGGGATTCTTCCAGGACTAACAATGAACAGGGTGGGTGACGGAGAGCTTTGGTGTCTCGCTGCAGGACTAACAGTGAACAGGGTGGGTGACGGAGAGCTTTGGTGTCTCGCTGCAGGACTAACAGTGAACAGGGTGGGTGACGGAGAGCTTTGGTGTCTCACTGGGTCTATGACCTGAGGCTGCAGCATGTTGACACAAGTGATCTAGGACATGTGACCGCTACAGCCTGGACACCCCAATGAAGGCATCAAAGTTGACACTATAATCAATTTTTATTTTTTTATTTTACCTTTATTTTACTAGGCAAGTCAGTTAAGAACAAATTCTTATTTTCAATGACGGCCTAGGAACAGTGGGTTAACTGCCTGTTCAGGGGCAGAACGACAGATTTGTACCTTGTCAGCTAGGGGATATGAACTTGCAACCTTTCGGTTACTAGTCCAACGCTCTAACCACTAGGCTACCCTGCTGCCCCAATCAAGCTTCATTACTGAAAAGAGCACAAACAATTAACATAATCTTAGACAGCCAGACACACACATGAGGTGCCCAGGCAAATAACATAGAGTATACCAGTACACTACAAACTGTAGCTAGCCAGGCCCCCTGCTGACAGTTACATATGCGGTTGTGCCATGGAGCCGCTAATGGTGGAGCTGGAATACTGAATCACAGGAACAATTGAACTGCCATTAAAAAGGTGTGGAGGACCTGGGTCTCATTATAGAAACCTGGCAGGCTCAGCCTTTCTTTCCTAATAACAGGCTCCAGAAAGACAGCAGCATGGACCAACACTTCATTAACACCTCCTACCCACCATGAGTTCAAAATGACACTACAGTAGGCATTCAAAATGGCTCCAACAGGTCTTTCCAAGTGTTGAAAGATGATTATGAGAGAGAAAAGAAGACATCAAAATATGTGAGTGAGGCAGTGAGTGGTCACACAGTTAAGAGTCAAAGAAGAGTTATGAGCATCAAGATGTTGTACTCTCACTATGCTACATCTTCCCAAATGTGACCATCTCATTAACAGTACTAAGCCTACATGTGAAGGTGTTCCACCCACAACCAGACACTCCGCCTACCAGACTTTGTCTCCCCCTGCCAGCACCAGATGTGGGGTTTCAGTGTGGCGGTAATGAAAGACCCTGCTGTTCTGGACAGTGGCCATATGCATTTCACACAGACATGACAGCCTCCTCTCACAGAGAGCAGGGGGGGAAAAGCCCCTCTCCAAACACCTTTCATGTCCCTGGCTTGGCTGTGTGCTTATACTGTTCTATCATCCTGTGGTTGCTTTGCCTTGGCCTGGGACTGGGAGGGAGGGAGGAGCAGACCTGGCTGAGACATCATGCACATGTGATTCAGAGTCAGTGAACCCTAGTGCGAACACCAGTGTGGACTCAATGTGAGCATGAAGTGGTGACTGACAGTGTTAATCCTCTATGGATGGATGAATCAGGATGTAAACAAGACTGAGAAGGCAGCAATTCAAAATGTTATTTGTTGTTTACCCAGATGGTACAGTTGTTTACCCAGATGGCTGTGATTTATGTATAAAGATTGATGAATAAAACACCATGTATTCAATAGAGAATTGTCCATTTGCTTACCTTTGTCTTAGATAAGAAGCGATGTGTGATACACTGCCTTCATCTTTTCATTAGGATTCTAAAGCTCTTCCACTCTGGGTGGCTGTGGTCCATTCAGCTACCCTTTCACAGGAATCCACCATTCTGGTTCTTGTTAGCGTCATTATCCAAGTTCAAGCCTCTCAACTCTAATGACACACATGTGTCTGTGTTGCTTTCCATTTACAGGCCTTTCTGGGCCAGAAAGAGCCAGAAGCAGATGCATCATGAACATGGTCCAGAGAAGGATGCCAGGATGCAAAATACAAACTAGAGTTTGGTAAACAACTGACTGTTAGCATTGACAAACTAAAGAACTGTCCTAGAGAAGTAGGCCTATGGGGATTTAGGTGTGAGAAGGATTTGGCAGCGGGGTATTTTTATTTAACTAGGCAAGTCAGTTAAGAACTCATTCTTATTTACAATGACGGCCTAGGAACAGTGGATTAACTGCCTTGTTCAGTGGCTGAACGACAAATTTTTACTTTGTCAGCTCAGGGATTCGATTTGGCCATCTTTCAGTTACTGGCCCAACACTAATCTCTAGGCTGCCTGCTGCCCCAAATATGGCTAGTGACTGTCTGATGACTCTCTCTCTCTCACTGAAAATCTGCAAACAGATGAAATGTTAATTCTATTTCAATATCTCTGGAAAATGCATTGTACAGTACCCGCTTGAATCTGATTTGGTGGGTGTGGAGGTCCGTACATTCCAGCTCTCTCTGACAGGTGAGCACATTGGCAGCAAAACTACCACCTGGAAGAAACAAACAAACAAACAAATTAAGTCTATATCCTGCATAACACTATGTTTGAGAGACATACATTTGAGACCTTCCTAAAGGTGATTCTTACCTTCAGGATTTTCTCTGCGTTTACAGGCTATCCAAATTATGCATGGAATGGAAACATAAAAGAGAGAAAGAAAAGATTGTTACATTTAGGTTATTAAGAGATATACAGTAGCCCCTGAATCTAAATACTACAAGTCTCACCATGTTTTGATTGGAGTTTGCCCATATTTTTGTATATTTCCTGTCGTGCCTTGAACCTTCATCTATTTGCGCATTGATCAAGACGTCTTCATCATCTCCCATTGATAACAACAAAGACAGTTGTATCCTGTATGCACCGATATGTCGTTTTTGCCATAAAGTTATTATAGGGTTGAGATAGACAAGAGGACCGAAGCTTCGTGAAAGTGCACACAAGTATGTTAGACAGAGAGAACTTGCGGAGTTTATTATGGAAAAGAAACGAATAATCAATATACAGAGGGTACAGCACATCCTGCTGGCCATTAGGGGAAAGTATTTAAATTTTTATTGAGCGCATACAACAAATGAGCTCACAATGACATAATTTAACGCGTGCATGTGTCTTTCGTGTAAACATAAAATAAGAGCCCTTCATTATGCAAACGTTTTATTTGTTTAGTATCTAGAAAGCTTTTTCCCTAAATAGGCTACTGTATATTGGGGCGGCAGGTAGCCTAGTGCGTTGGGCCAGTAACCTAAAGGTTGCTAGATAAAATCCCCGAGCTGACAAGGTAAACAAATATGTCGTTCTGCCCCTGGACAAGGCAGTTAACCCACTGTTCCTAGGCCATCATTGTAAATAAGGATTTGTTCTTTACTGACTTGCCGAGTTAAATAAAGGATACATTTAAAAAATATATATTGCCACCCATATTGACCTTAGAACGCCACTTCAGTTCCTATCACCTTGTGACGTCTATCTTCTGTAACAAGCCCTTTCTGGTCAAAGATTCCTCAACATTCTTCATAATATTTCTAACCGGGTTGGTGAGACAAACGCGGTAAACGCCTCCCACTCCCTAAATGTTCACTCCCCAACCCCTCCCACTCCACAATTTTTCACTTCCCAACCCTTCACTCCCCAACCCCTCCCACTTACCAAACCCTCCCACTCCCCAACCCATCCCACTCCCAACCCCTTCCACACTTCACTTCTCAACCCTTCACTCCCATCATTCTTATCCTTTCACTTCCATCATTCTTATGATGGGAGGGGCTGATGTACGGACCGTTTCTACTTCTTCATTTTCGCCGTGGTAACCACCAACCTGGAGGAAAAGATGGCCGACTATGACGACAAGAACTCTTAAGAGTGTTCGCTGGCTAGCGGTAAGTCTGTCACTCTTTCCATTTCCCCTATAGTTTCCATGTCACGTTAGTGGTATTCATACCAAGGCTCTGTTGTTGATGACAGAGGGGGGTGGGGGTTGTGTGATGAATTGCGTGTCTTTCACATTGCTGTATACTGATTATTACTACAAGCTGCCTTTCAAAATCATCAATATCACCACTCCTCTTTCGTTGTTTTCAATCCCATATTACCATCCTGTGTATTAAGTCCACTCTCCCGACACACCACACCAAACTCACTCCTCAACCCCTTAATTCTCCCACAGATTATACCGGAAGATACGGGAGTCCTGATGGACCAGGGCAGAGGTGGTGACCAAAGACCAACATGACCCGGCACCAGAAGACCTGGAAGAACCTGACCATGGACACCTTGGAGAAGCTGGCCCTTGCCAGCACAAGAGGTGATGATGAGGAACCATATGACTACAACTCTCCAGGACAAACTATGCAGAAGAACATGGCTGCCTACAGGGAGATATGGCAGGTATATTTCAGACCACGTGTATGTGTTTATCCACAGTATAGTGGAGGGGGTGCACAGCCTGTCGTTCAACGTACAGCAAGAGGTGATGATGAGGAACCATATGACTGCAACCCTCCAAGACAAACTATTGAATAATGATATTGCCACCGACCATACTGGAGACATCCTGTCCACCCTCATCACCCTGGAGAAGGTAAGAAGGCAGTGGACATGGCACCATTCCCCATATAGTGCACTAATTTTGATCAGAGCCTTATGGGTGCTCAATAGATTCAATGACTCTTCCTGGAGTTGTCTATAACCTTATATTTACTGTTCTGTTACTAATGTCAGTTGTGTGTCAAGCTCATCAAATCCAATGTATTTATAAAGCCCTTTTTACATCAGCAGATGGCACAAAGTGCTTATACAAAAACCCACCCTAAAACCCCAAACAGCAAGAAATGCAGATGTAGAAGCACAGTGGCTAGGAAAAACTTCCTAGAAAGGCAGGAGCCTAGGAAGAAACCTAGAAAGGAACCAGGCTCTGAGGGGTGGCCAGTCCTCTTCTGGCTGTGCTGGGTGGAGATTTTCAGAGTACATGGGAATTAAGGCCAGAATGTTCTTCAAGAAGTTCAAGCATTCATAGATGACCAGTACAGTCAAATAATAATCACACTTGTTGTAGAGGGTGCAACAGGCCAGTACCTCAGGAGAAAATGTCAGCTGGCTTTTCATAACTGAGCATTTAGAGGTCGAGGGAGTTTTTCCTAGCCACCGTGCTTCTACACCTTTTACTCCAGTCAAATAATAATCACACTTGTTGTAGAGGGTGCAACAGGCCAGTACCTCAGGAGAAAATGTCAGCTGGCTTTTCATAACTGAGCATTTAGAGGTCTAGGGAGTTTTTCCTAGCCACCGTGCTTCTACACCTGCATTGCTTTGTTTGGGGTTTTTGTACAGCACTTTGAGATATCAGCTGATGTACGAAGGGCTATATAAATAAATTTGATTTGAGACAGAAGAAAACAGCACGTCCAGGAGAAGGTAGCACATCCGGTGAACATGTCAGGGTTCCATAGCCATGGGCAGAACAGTTCAAACTTGAGCAGCAGCAAGACCAGGTGGACTGTGGGCAGCCAGGAATCATCAGGCCTGGTAGTCCAGAGGCACAGTCCTAGGGCTCATGTCCTCAACTCGAACAGAGCATCCTCACCTGTTCCAGCAGGGGGATATGCGTCATGCAGCCATGAGGCTGTCCATGGACAGCCAGCTGTCCTACCGGTCTACTTCTACACATGTGGATGTGGGACACAGTAACACTCCCAGCACACACCACAACACAGGCTGAACACACCTTTAACAGCCATTTGGCTTTACTGATTAGCTGAAATGATCTCAAAGATAATGTGCTAGGTTTCATGGTTAAGTCAGACTGTATGCTTGCTGCACACATTTGCACATGCAGATCAATGTTGACCATGTACTGTGAAATCAAGGGGGATTTTGTTTTTTTAATAAAAAAGATTGGAGATTTGTGGGGGGGGGGGGGGGGGGGTAAATGATCATAAAGGTTTCACAGTGTCTCAAAAATATACTCAAAGGGATAACCTGGAAGCTATTAACAGCTTATCTCTAAATAAATGTTCTTTATTTAAAAATGTTAGTTGGTCTCGATCTAATATTCGTTAAACACTTCACATGAATGACACAGATGTCTAAAGAAAATTAAGTTGATTGTTTTAAAAGCATTCTAGTAAACAAAGCTTTTGAAAACGTATTTTCCACATTACTGAATATAAAAGTCAATCCCATGTTTGATGGTGTCACCTCTGGATGATCATTTCATGGGTAGTTATCGTACTGTTCAAGATGTTACATTTAGATTGTGGATGTTTACAAACCAGTTTCCATATTCAAAGACTAATAATGTGTCTTATACAGTCTAAAACTTGTCTCCATTATATTACAAAAATGTACATACGTCCGTTAGCAAGCTAACAAACAAAGTTAATATCTTCATGGTAAATGCCCCAGCAGCTAATTGCTGTTGCCAAAAGATTCTTTGATAGCGATGGCTGGCGTGGGTCCAATATGGGTCCAGATGTAGCCTTTCTCTGGACGGATAGGAATGGTGGGGAAAGGACAGCTCCTGGACTTGAAGTACTCCGAGGGGGCGTGGCACACAAACTCCAGGTACTCCATCTTCCTGGGAAAATCCTCCTCTGGACCTATAGAAGTCAGATAATCAATAACAGAGACATTATTGGCTAGTTGTGGTCTTTGAGTCTACTGTGACATTACTCACATTTACACAATGTTCAAAGATAAGTTATGTCTATTTCTGTATTCTCAAATGTAACTTTAGTCTAATGTGTATCGCAGTGTGCCACCAGATATTCTTGGTTCGAGCCCAGGCTCTGCCACAGCCGTGAGGTCCATGGGGCGATGCACAATGGCCCAGCGTCATCCGGGTTTGGCCCGGCAGGGATATCCTTCTCATTGCGCACTAGCGACTCCTGTGGCGGGACGGGCGCAGTGCACGCTGACCAGGTCGCTAGGTGTTTCCTCCGACACATTGGTGCGGCTGGCTTCCGTGTTGGATGTGCGTTGTGTCAGGAAGCAGTGCGGCTAGGTTGGGTTGTGTTTCGGAGGACGCATGGCTCTCGACTCCGTACGGGAGGTCCAGCGGTATCCATTTGGTTACTACCAAATGGATACCACGAAATTGGGGAGAAAAAAAGGCGTATTTTTTTTAAGTGACGTAAATTCAATCACCACTCACCAACAATGTAAGTGGCAGGATCAAACAGGTCCTTAGGACTGGCCTGGGTTGGTATCAACCAAGTCAAGGCTGCACTTTTCTCACAGTATTGGTCCTGGACAAAACCTCTGATCTGTGCATAGTATGGCCTCCCATCATCCTCATCTGTAACTTTGATGACATCTCCTATCTGATAATACACACCCTGCACAATGACAAAAGATGTGGCATACAGATACGTTTGTTATGTTTGCTAACATACAGTACTGCATGATAAAACATTTAAAAAAGTAAACCTACTGTACCTTATAAAAGACTGATTCTGATGTGATGATAGTGGAAACAGATTCTGGTGCTTTGATTGGCTGTGGAAGAAATCACATTTTGAGGAGCTTCAATTAGAACAATTGTCTGACAATCCAACACAAGCATGTCTGAGTTCCTGTGTATTGAACCAATGGTACTGACATTTTTTAGTTTGAAGATGTGTCTTCTTCCTTTTCCTTTGGTAGAGACCTTTTTTTCGGTAGCAGGATTTTTGTACTTGGTGCTCCTCAACCGTGCTGATCTCCTGTGGATCTCTTGTTTAGACTGTGGGCAAGAGGTGTCAAATACCAATATGACAATGTGGATCACACATGCCTATATGATTGATCTCTGCTTTGTCTTGGAAGTATAACAGTATGGAGGTACAGCCACTAAGGGAAGAACACTCCAGTGCAGTGCAGGCCTATGTATATTTTATATGTGCAAACCTGCTTGCCCCCGACATTATTCTGCTGTGTGTTGGAGGACGCAGACGGTCCAGATGCTCCACTGCTGGTGCTCTTCCCCGTACAGTTATTGCACAGGATCTCTCCTTGGTTTCCCTTTTTCCACATAGACGATGAGTTTGTTTTGCAGACAGCGCAACATGGTTTCAAACCCAGCGGCATCTTGATAGGAAAATGTAGGCCAGCGAAATGAACGCAGAGGCTAGCTAGCTATTTAGCCAGCTAACTGTATTCTGGCTAACAACATCAGCAACAACAACAAAGCCGCTCTTGACGGACGGACTTAGACAAAAAACTACAGCATGCAAATCAAATACAACCGCAATAAGCTAGATCTAAAGGAACAACACAAATGGCTACATCGATTTAGCCCAGACAGCAAGCTAACCAGTCTGTAAAAATGTCTTCTTTCAAGTTCAGCTAGCTAGTGTGGGCCGCACTAAGCGAAGTGTAATGCTCCACCTACTGTGATGGCGTGTATCGACAGCCTTAGATCTAGGTATTATATTTATCTAACAGGCAGGCTTATAAACTATCTATCAGCTACTTCTTAGCAAAAAGGAAGTAAAAAAACAACAATGATATTGTCTTAAACACAGGAGTACATACTGTTGAGGGTTCGTCAACTATGTTTGGCCTCGGCCCAATTTTTTTCTGAGCTAATAGTCGGCGGGTCAGAGCATAATTAGCATAGAATTTTAGCACAATGAATTGGCCTACACTACAAATTGAACATGTTTAACAAATCCGATTAGTACATAATAAATTCAGTGACAATAACATATTTTATTTCGATCTGATTACGCTCATAAAATCACCATGTCTCTATTCAAATATTATTTGGTCTATTTCTCTGTACGTTGATTGGTGGGGAAAAACAGATGTACCTTGTCAACTGTAGGCTACACTGTTGTTTTAACGTCAACATTCGTTCTGTTCAGAACAATCATATTGATAGCAACAGAAAATGTCGCTCTCAAAACGTATCAAAAGAAAGGTGGATAATAAAAATTTAAGTTTCAGGTTAGAATGTACAGAGATATGCGTTCATTTTACCATATTTTCCCAATGCCATGCCAGTGTGTCTTATTTGCAATGAAAATATCGCTGTTTACAAATAATTCAATCTCAGACGTCATTATAAATCTAACCATGGCATATTCTAATTTAAACGGGTTAAATCTCCAGTTACAAGGAAGATGGAAAACAGTCGTGGACATGGTGGAAAAACTTGAGGCCTTTACTAGGAAGCTTGAGCTGTTCGATTTGGATTTGTCATCTGGAAGGCTACTGCACACTGAAGAAACGAAAGGCTGAGGGACAAGGTCGCAGCATTGTCGGAGGTGATGAAAGAGTTCAATTTACAAATTATAACTTCTCCACCAGATTTGAAGACTACAGCATGCCAAAGGATATTAATGCATTTGTACGTGATCCTCTCCCAGTCCGCCCAAGTGGATAATTATCCTCCCTTGCTAAGAAAACGATACCCTCGCTGGATGAGACCGCAATTCAAACTCAGCTGATTGAATTCCAGACATCCAGCCAAATCAAGGATGCTCTCCGAATCCTTGTGCGTTTTGGATGGCACGCTCAGAGGAATACAGCACAATAAAGAATCTTGCATTTTATGTACTAACATCAAGTCCTCATTTTCCTCTATGAACGCAATAGAGACTCGTGACAGGAACCCGCTTTCAATCGAGGACAGCCTGTGGACACAAGATCGTGTCCGAGGAGAAATGCAACTTTTCCCATTGTCACTTAGTGGCCTATATGAAAGTATTTAGTCACTACTAACATTATTGTGCTTTTCCAGGGATATTTAGGTCTCAAGCTGACAGTCATTTATGTTTGTTCTATCGTTAAAGGAACAGGCCATCTTTAAATTATTGTTTTATGTAGGATGCTACATTTTTGGCCAGTAAGTATGCATAATTTTAAATATCCCACTTCTATTAGGCCATTCATTTTTTTTTGTAAAAGATGCTGTTAAGCCTCATAACTGGCTGAGCTAGGCTAAGGTATTTTAAATAGGCCTAGACTCGGACGAAATAGACTCCAATTAAGGACTCTTGTTGTTATTTTTTTATTTAATGTTTTATTTAGGGGTAGATCAGCTTTAATACTGCAGATAGATTGTAGCTACCATCAATGTAATTGTCGGCATCACTTCCAATCCCCCATATTTTATTTTGCAAATATATATATATATATATATATATATATATATAAGTTGCGTACAGCAGGTTAGCCACCAGGGGGAGACTCAAGACTCGACGAGGCCTGGTAACAGATGGAATATACATCGAGGCGATGGCTCCATCTGCTGGACGTGCCAGGTCTCGACGGGCTCTCAAGCCAGGACTAATTGGGGCTGATTGGGAGCTAGTGAGTAATCAAGGGCGGATTGCTCACCAGCTGTGCAAGGGCCATAAAGCTGTCACAAGGGCCGCACACAGGAGGACTAGGGGATGTGAGGTGACTTCCATGTGGTTGGATACGGTTACCCGAACTAAGATGAGGGAGTTGAGCTTGTGTGCACTACAGGAAGACCCGGAGCCCAGGAGAAGGTATCGCGGAGAGGGTCTCATGGGGGAGACCTGTTCCTTTTTCTTTTTGATTTATTATTTAATAAACACCCTTGAAACCGAGCTAATCATACTCTGTCTGTATCTGATCTATGTAAACGTCTTGACCAAACCCCCTGGTCTGCCACAAATATATATATACACACACACTACTGGTGAAAAGTTTTAGAACACCTACTCATTGAAGGGTTTTTACTATTTTCTAACATTGTAGAATAATAGTGAAGACATCAAAACTATGAAATAACACATATGGAAACATGTAGTAACCAAAAAAGTGTTAAACAAATCATTTGCCTTGATGACAGCTTTGCGCACTTTTGGCATTCTCTCAACCAGCTTCATGTGGTAGTCACCTGGAATGCATTTCAATTAACAGGTGTGCCTTCTTAAAAGTAATGTACCATATTGACAGTACCTAAACAAATTATCTAATGATTCTGCCTCTTCACAGCAAAATCTGCAGAGCTGGGAAGGTTGTATCCTTCATATAAATAACATTATTTTAGTTATTGAGAGAATTTTGTATAATAATTTAAGTTGAGAAATTCTACATTTTGAATCTGGCGTCGTTTTGCATATCAGTTCATAAACCATATACCATGGGATTGGTACATCAAAGATCTCTTCCCAACTATTTTGCAATCTTTATGGTACAGCTGTCATTTTATTTAACATAAATTAAACTGATATATTTTCTTATCACAATATTCTTTAACCAATGATCTTTATTGCAGGGCCAACAGACCAGTTCCTTACTTCTTCCCCCTTTCACTTTCCTTTTCCATTTTTGCAGTAATGCTACAATTAGTTGGTTGTAATTTTGGGTAGAGCAGATATTTCCATATGTTTTTGATAGCTGCAACTCTTATTGTTTGTAAAGTCAAATTAAAATGAAGATTATTGTTTTAATTAATTACTCGACTGATGTAGGTTTTCTCAATCTGTTGCTGTGCAACACTTGCATAACAAGTTAGCTATATTTTCAGCACCAGGCACTGTTCACCTCCTATTGATTGCACTGTGGCTGCAGCTTTACATTTCAGAACCACAAAATGGTCCGCTGCCTGCTTTATTATATGACTGTCTCCTGTATTCTCTCTCGTCATGAAATAAGTTAAAATGCAACTTTTGCCTTATTTAGGGAGAGTAACTTCCTTCTTGAGACATTGCATTTGGGAGTGTTTGCATCTCGAGTCCTTGACTTTAAAAAAATATATATATATATATATATTATTTAATTTAAAAAAATATATATATATATATATATATTTGGGGGGCAAATAATATTTCTGGTGGGCCAGATTTGATCCGCGTGCCGCAAGTTGGGGAACCCTGCTCTACTGGTAGAGATACTTGTTAAGAATTTTGGGGGAAATGATGGATAATATATATAAATTAAAAGTAGAAGGAGCCTTTATTGGATTGAGGAGGGAGAACAGAATTCATCCTATTTCTTTAGACTTGAGAAATTTCACTCTAAAAATAACACTATCCATAAGTTAAACATTGATGGTGTTATTACAGATGACTAAAAATGAATCGCTAAATACTGTAGCAATTTTTACAGAAAATTGTATAGCTCTACGTACTGTCAGGAATCCACAGATATGTTTTTTAACTCACTGAATAATGTTCACTCTATAAGTGATATAGAATCTAAACAGTGTGATGAACCCATCAAAGTTGAAGAGATTATAGAGTCTATCAAACACCAGGTGTTGAGGGAATTACATCAGAATTTTACAAATTATTTTCTGAACAAGTAGCTCCCTTCCTATTTGAAGTCTTTTTAGAGAGTATTAAAAACAATGTTCTCCCTCTTACAATGAGTCAGGGGTTAATAACACTGATACCTAAGCCTAAAAAAGAAGTGCTGCTCATCGATAACTCGCGTCCAATTTGTCTTCTTAATAATGACTATAAGATATCAGCCTTACTTAAAATAAATAAAGAAGTCCTGGATGCAATCATTGATGAAACAGTCTGGCTTCATGAGGAACAGACGTATTTCTAACAATGTCAGACTAGTATTAGACATACTTGACTACTCAGACCTAATAACTGAGGATAGCTTCATATTATTTTTAGATTTTTATAAAGCATTTGACACAGTAGAGCATCAGTTTCTCTTCCACTCCCTTGAGAGACTTGGCTTTGGGGATTTTTTCTGTAAGGCTATTAAGACTCTCTATGCAAATAGTAACAGCTCTATCAAATTGAAATATGGCACCTCACCTAGATCTGAGATAAAGAGAGGAATTAGGCAAGGTTGTCCTATCTCTCCGTACCTGTTTTTATTAATCACCCAACTTCTTGCAAATTCTTTAAATAATAGTCCTGTAAAAGGTATTTCCATAGCTGGTAAATACATTATTATAAGCCAGCTGGCTGATGATACTACACTTTCTCTGAAAGACGCTAACCAAATTCCCATATCGATCAATGGGATACAATCCTTTTCCAAAGCGTCTGGTCTATATCTCAACATTAATAAATGTGAACTCATAGCTGTCAAAGATTGTGTGACACCTTCATATTATGGTATTCCAGTAAAAGAAGAACTTACATATTTAAGCATAACCATTACAAAGGATCAGAAGTCTAGAGGCTTACTAAATTTTAACCCTCTTATTTAAAAAAAACAAAATAAGCTAAATCAATGGCTACAGAGGGACTTATCTTTAAAAGGTAGAGTCCTAATAACCAAGGCTGAAGGTATCTCTAGACTAGCATATGGTGCTCTATCTTTATATCTTGACAGTAAAATAAGCAAGGAGAGAGACCAGATGCTTTTCAACTTTCTTTTGAGAAACAATACCCATTACATTAGGACAACTGTTGTAATGAACACTTATGAGAATGGTGGACTGAATTCAGTGAAACTTTCTGCTTTTCATCGGCAGGTTTTCTTGTCATGGTCCTTAATTTATAAACACAATTTTTCTCCACACAGATATTATATATGGAATAATCGGGATATATTGTATAAAAATACTTCTTTCTTTTTAGAATATTGGGTTCTGAAATAATATCCTATTGGTGAGCCAACTGGTAAATGCAGAGGGTCTTTTACTCAGTTATAAGGAATTCTTATCACTTTACAAGGTCCCTGTAAAACCTAAAGATTTTGCAATTGTTTTAGATGCCATTCCCTCAGGTGTTGCTATGTTATTCAGGAACGTGTCAAGACCTGATCCTCAGAGCCTACCTTCTATTGACCCTGTTGACTCATCAGTAGGAAAGATTTGTTTCTCTTAAAGGAAGTTTCCTTTAAAATTATTAATAAATATTATCCTGCCAACCACTATATGAAGAAGTTTAAGGAAAACATCAACTCAAATTGCTCCTTTTGTAATGACCACCCAGAAACAGTGTTGCTTGGCATTGTATTCATGTAAGAAAACTGTGGCAAGACATCAGTAGATTTATAATTGAACACATTTGTGAAGATTTTACACTATTGTGGAGAGATGTACTGTTTGGATTCTTTACATACAATATAAATAAGCTGAAACATTTTTATGTAATTAATTTAATTATTCTTTTGGCCAAATTTCATATACACAAATGTAAATTTACAAACAGAAAACCACATTTTCGTACCCTACAAAAAGAAATTGAACTGTATTTTAAGACGGTTAAATGCTCTACTAACAAAAAATCTGTTAGAATTGTATGTATATGTATGTTCCTTAAGGTCCTTGTGTAATTGTAATGTGATATTGTACCCCCTAGCTCATTGTCCATTGTTTGTAATCTTTGTATGCTTGTGTTCCCTCGTGCTTTATGTATTGATTTATTGTTTTAAAAAAACATGTTTTAAAGTAGAGTGTGGGGGAAAAATGTCATTAATTAATTACAAATAAATAAATAAATAAATAAAGGATTTGGGGGGAAATGGCAGAAGAAAAAAACTAACCACGCCCACGTCATTGCTCTGAAAGTAGCGGGGTACTTCCGCTCTTCGCAAGTGTTTATCAACTGTGTGCCCTTACTACTGAGAAACATACTTATCAAGATGTCGAGCAACAACGTGGAAGAGAAAGTGAATCATGCATCTAACAGCAAAGGCATCTCTCTTCCAATGACTCGTGTGAAACTGATCATGAAAAGTTCTCCCGACGTCTCAAGCATCAACCAAGAGGCTCTTCTCCTCACCACCAAAGCAACAGTAAGTTTAGTTCAATCGGCAGTTTGTTTATTGGTTTAGCTATGCTAGCTAGCTAACGGTACGTATTAGCTAGGCCTACAATGTCATTTGCAGTAAGGTCTGAAATGAATGTATACATATACAGACAGTACTAGCTATCTACTTTCATAAATTGGGACTTTAATCTCTAAGTGTACTGTACTAGTCAAGGTAGGTAACTAACCCTGAATGGCTGTAACAGCTAGCTAACTAACGTTCACCCTGAAGTGACATTACGGTTGCACATAAAGTGGAAATATATTTGGCTGTAAATTAAAACCAGAATAGGATGTACAGTTATCCCGTAATGAATGCAGGGCCTAAAATTAACACCCGCCAAATACGGGTAGATTTAGGCATTGGCTAATTCACTAGCCATGTTGGCGGGGTGGCCACACTCGGGGCTCTTCAGTGTGAGTGTTTAATAAAATTAGTCAAGTATGGGTACGTTGTGATTTATATCAAAATAAATGCTGCAGTTGTTGTGTTCAAAGTATTTCTCCCGTTTTTGCTTCGTATCTGGTCATGCACAAAGATCTGAATCCTAACGTCAAATCTATCCCACTTCCCGCAGCAACACTGCCCGTATCTACCGGTCACAGTGGCTGTTATTCACAAACGTTTTAGTCTGGACTCCCAAGTGGCGCAGCGGTCTAAGGCACTGCATCTCAGTGCAATAATTTTTATTTTTATTTCACCTTTATTTAACCAGGTAGGCTAGTTGAGATCAAGTTCTCATTTGCAACTGTGACCTGGCCAAGATAAAGCATAAGTGTCAACAGACAACACAGAGTTACACATGGAGTAAACAATTAACAAGTCAATAACACAGTAGAAAAAAAGAGTTTATATACATTGTGTGCAAAAGGCATGAGGAGGTAGGTGGATAATTACAATTTTGCAGATTAACACTGGAGTGATAAATAAATAAAGAAGCGTCACTACAGTCCCTGGTTCGAATCCAGGCTATCCGGCCGTGATTGGGAGTCCCATAGGGCGGCGCACAATTGGCCCAGCGTCGTCTGGGGTAGGCGTCATTGTAAATACTGACATGCGTAGTTAAATACAATTTTAAGTATTTTCTAACATGTAGGATGTGTAGACAGTAGATGTTTTTCAGTCCTCCCTCTCTTTGATGAAGCTTAACCACGGCAGCATTTACCACGGATAAAGTAATCCCTCTCACCCCCCTTAAAAGATTTAGATGCACTATTGTAAAGTGGCTGCTCCACTGGATGTCATAAGGTGAATGCACCAATTTGTAAGTCGCTCTGGATAAGAGCGTCTGCTAAATGACTTAAATGTAAATGGTTTGCATCCAAAATATATGTTCAGCTCTGCCCACAAATTTTCTATAGGATTACGGTCAGGGCTTTGTGATGGCCACTCCAATACCTTGACTTTGTTGTCCTTAAGCCATTTTGCCACAACTTTTGAAGTACACTTGGGGTCATTGTCCATTTGGAAGACCCATATGCGGCCAAGCTTTTACTTCCTGACTGACGTCTTGAGATGTTGCTTCAATATATCCACATTTTCCTTCCTCGTGATGCCATCTATTGAGTGAAGTGCACCAGTCCCTCCTGCAGCAAAGCACCCCCACAACATGATGCCCCCCCCCCCCCCTCCAAACATAACAATGGTCATTATGGCCAAACAGATCTATTTTTGTTTCATCAGACCAGAGGCCATTTCTCCAAAAAGTACGATCTTTGTCCCCATGTGCAGTTGCAAACCCTAGTCTGTATTTTTTTATGCCGGTTTTGGAGCAGTGGCTTCTTCCTTTCTGAGTGGCCTTTCAGGTTATGTCGATATAGGACTCGTTTTACTGTGGATATAGATACTTTTGTACCCGTTTCCTCCAGCATCTTCACAAGGTCCTTTGCTGTTGTTCTGGGATTGATTTGCACTTTTCACACCAAAATACGATCATCTCTAGGAGACAGAATGGGTCTCCTTCCTGAGCGGTATGACTGCTGCGTGGTCCCATAGTCTTTATACCTGCGTACAGATGAACGTGGTACCTTCAGGCATTTGGAAATTGCTCCCAAGGATGAACCAGACTTGTGGAGGTCTACAATCTTTTTTTCTGAGGTCTTGGCTGATTTCTTTTGATTTTCCCATGATGCCAAGCAAAGAGGCACTGAGTTTGAAAGTAGGCCTTGAAATAGGTACACAGGTACACCTCCAATTGATTCAAATGATGTCAATTAGCCTATCAGAAGCCATGGCATAATTTTCTGGTTTTTCCAAGCTGTTTAAAGGCACAGTCAACTTGGTGTATGTAAACTTCTGACCCACTGGAATTGTGATTCATTGAAATAAATTTGTGTTTTTGGGGGGTTATATTACTGCACTGTTGGGGATCGGGAGCGTTTCGCTAGACTTGCGATAACTGTGGAATATGTGTAGTTGACTAATAAAATGTGATTTGCCCCTCAACTTACTTTACGTGGCTGTAGTGTAACCTCCATCAGAGCCTTGTAAAGTGAAGACTGCCCTTCATCCTAATGGTGTCACTGGTAATGATATGGAACTGTCCCATGTAATAAGTTGATTCATCTCTCTTCTAGGAACTGTTTGTTCAGCACCTAGCTCTGTCCTCATTCAATAATGGATCAGGGAAAGACCAGACCCTCTTGTACAGTGATCTGGCCAATACTGTTGAGGAGAAAGAGACTTTTCAGTTTCTCACAGGTAAGAACTCTCTCACAGAACCTTCTTCACTATTTATGTATTGATTTTCACAAAAGAAATGCACTCTTTATGCGATGCGCAATGCAAAGAACACCGGAATAATTATCATTTCATTACCATAGTGAATTATTGTAATGTTTGTAAATTAATCCCATAAGGGATGGGTTGCCAACTGGTGATTTGACACTTTAAAAAAAAAACATTTATGTGATTTAATCCATTTGTCACCACCACCAGTTGACTGTCCTTCTCTTCTCTCTGAATGAACATGGGCTATCATTACACTGAGAAAGCAAATATTTTTATCTGTTCCGTTTACCGTTTGCAGATATCCTACCAAAGAAGATCTTGGTTCGGGATTACCTGAAGCTTCTAGAAGAAAATCCAATTGAGGAAGCAGACAATTGAAGCAAAACCCCTTGAAGCAACAGTGGTTGTATTGCTAGCATGGAGTCTGAATATTTTCTCCAGCTCATTCCTGAAGTAGACTACATTCATACCACTTCCATTCAATGGCATTGTGTAGGCCTACATTTTGATCTGAGATTTACTAGAGCATATCATGTTTACTACAATTAAGTTGCCGAGTCATCCGCATGCTGAGCATCCAGTTTTGGGTCAGAAAGAATTAGTATGTGAAATGACTACAGATAAAGCGTTAAAATCATAATTATATGTTACCCCCCCCCCCCCCCCCCGCCACAGCAATAACCTGCTGCCTAAGAGGAATATCTCTGTACTCCCCTGGGTTTTGATGCCAGCTGATGCAAATAGTGCACAGAGATGAGGGATTTCATTTGTTTTGGGCATTATGTTTTACAGGAGACCTTGAAGCAAAGGGTGAACGAGATCAGTTTCTTTTTCTTTTTTTTCAACAATGTCTTCCATACAAGCGACGCAGTTCTCAGGTCAAAATACATTTCTTGTTGGTTGTATCCTTTTATAAAGAGGAACACCTATGCACAGTCTTTGCTAATGGACTTTTATTCCTTTTATTCATATACCCAATGAAATCTGCAGAAATATAGACATGTAAACTGATTTCTTACAGCGTTTGAATGGGTTATGTGACTAAGGAATATACAGACTTTAGATTTTAGCTGTGTTTAGTGTGATCTATTTTCTATACTACTCATAGGTACTTCCAGTCCTGGGTGGCTGCAGGCAGCACTTATTTAAATCTTCTCTTATTTTTTGTAATAGCTCTTCTCCGATTGCAATGTAAGTTATGCTACAGTAGGCATTGCCATATTTTTAGGTTTTTCATGTGAAATAATCAGACTTAATACATTTATTGAATCAAAGTCTAAATATTCTGCTGTGTGTGTGTGTCCCATGAAACTACAAAGCAAGGTCCTGTAATGTGATGTCTCAAGAATGCACTGAACTAAGTAGCCTAACTGTCCCATTAAATCATAACTTAATCATATTCTGTTAACTCATACCCAAATAGATGTTGTTGACTCATCCTATACTCCTATTTGTGGCCAAAGCATAAATTGAAGGGGGAAAAAAACAAAGAAACCCACCTCAAACTCAATTGCATACTCCTGAAACCTCTTCTCGACAGCGCATCTCTTCGGGAGGATGAGCTGGCCAATCTACTCACACCATTATGTTAGGGTACTTAACTTGATAACCATTAAATTACTTTGTTTTCCTTCCTTCAAAAAAAAAATCGCTCATATTGTAATTATAGTTCATATTTAATAGAAATCAGGAAACACTGGACAGTTTAACAGCTATAATATTTTTTTTCTACAAGAGTGAAGAACAGCAATTTCGATCCCACCCAACTAACGAGACTTGTCTTTTGTACCATAGTTTCGTTTTATTAAATTAAATCCTCTTCATGCTACACACTGTTCATCATTCCCTATTTCTGTTGAATTACTGTAGATACAAGTTTTTGCCCTCGTTGCAACAATGTAATGCCATATAAAGCTGTACTTCGTTCAATAAAACATCTCTTTATGGTACAGGTCTGCAGCCTGGGAGTATAAACAGATTTTATTGCCATCAGAATACCCCTGATGCTGTAGGCTTTGCATACAGTTTGGATTTTAGGTACATGTGATTAAAATACACCTAATGGGAATGTGACGCTATTGAGGAATAAAAGGCAAAGCATACAGTACAGACAAAGTGCACCTCTTGCTTTGTACAGGGTTTCCTACCCTGAATCTGCATGCATTGCTAGTGGAATATATTACATGGTACAGTTCATTCAATGTAAAAAGCCTAAAGAACATATTCACTGTGCCATTTGTTTTTTAAGTCGGAGTTGCATGATGTGAACACCTCTCTAGAAGGGATGCCACCTGGTCTTTCCTGTTGGAGTCATTTGTTGGCAATGTGCTCCTTTATACTAGAAACACATCAGTCACAAAAGGTTCTTATAAATCTAAGAACGGGTTCCTAGTTACCCGTGGGATTGGTTCAAGCTGTATCGTACTAGAAAGATGTGGGGAGGACTGAAGATGTAGAACATTTGCAATTATTCAGGTGCCGCCTGGATAAATGTTCCCGCTGTGTTTGGACCCCTCCGTGTGACAGGTCCTGAACATAAACTGTTCTCTCTGCTTCTGCATGGCAAACGGTACCGGTTCATCAAGTTTGCCACTAGCAGACTCCTGAACAGATTCTATACTATATTGATTGCTTCACTGTTGGGTTTAGAGCTTGCAAGAATGGCATTCCATTGTACTTGTGCACGTGGCATTAAAACAAGACTAGTGGCTGATCATGCATGACTTCATACACTAGGAATTCAACCATTCTGGTTTGGAGCAGAAAGCTCAATATTACCTTTCCTCTTTGTTCTTGTACTCCCCTATTCTGCTTGCTCAAACCCCAAGAGGAAGTTCGCTCAATCACCTTTGATCAACTAACTTCTACAACCATTTCATTTCTCAATAGTATTACCTTGCCTATAATAACAAATAATCACTGTGGAAAAGTACCCAATTGTCATACTTGAATAAAGATACTTCAATAGAAAATGGCTCACGTAAAAGTGAATGTCACCCAGTAAAAGTAAATGTTTAATTTAAAATGCAAGCCAAACAGCACAATATTTGTTTTAATTTATAGTGAGTCTGCCAGATCAGTGACAGTAGTGATGACAGCGCATTCTCTTGATAAGTCCATGAATTGGACCATTTTGCTGTCCTGCTAAACATTTGAAATGTAAGAGTACTTTTAGGTGTCAGAGGAAATATATGGGAGTAAAAAGCACATTTTAGTTAGGAATGTAGTGGAGTAAAAATAAGTGAAAAACAAAAGTACAGATACCCTAAAAAAAACTACTTTAGTAGTACTTTAAAGTACTTATACTTTGTTTATTTACACCACTGGTAAAAGGGCATTAATATGACTGCTTGAATATTCCCTCTAGGAGCAAAGCCTAGCACAAGCCTACTGCTGTGCAAGCCAACTATCATCCTGGTCCCGCCTGCACCAGGCACTCAGGAGGAAACATGACAGGCAGAACTCAGCTCGTTGTTCTATCCTGGAGCAACTACACCACGATGGAACTGGACCAGTCTTGTTCCCCAGCAGTGTTTGTATTAACATGGTAAGTGAGGCTGCTGGGCTGAGGAGTAATGTAAAGGGCGCATAGAAACATAACAAGGCCAGCACTGAATCATTCATCCAGGAAAACATGAGCCCACAGGACTCTTTGTTTTGGACATTGCGTTAAGTTCACAGCAACTTTTATCCGTTCTTCAAAAACTCACCTACATTTTCCTGTGTATTCTTTGTGTGCTAGTAGGGTGGTCTAATTAAACAATAAGGCCTGAGGTGGTGTAGTATATGGCCAATATACCACGGCTTAGGGCTGTTCTTAGGCACGACACAACAGAGTTCCTGGATACAGCCCTTAGCCGTGGTGTATTGGCCATATTGCTATTATCAACTTGTTACCAACATAATTAGAACCTTATTGTATTTGTTTGTTATACCCATGGTATACGGTCTGATATACCACAGCTTTCAGCCAATCAGCATTCAGGGCTCTAACCACCCTGTTTATAATAGCAATGTTTGGCATGGTACCACTGGGCAAAAACTGGTTGAATCAACGTTGTTTCCATGTCATTTCAACATATCAAAATATTGGGTCTCCCGGGTGGCGCAGTGGTTAAGGGCGCTGTACTGCAGCGCCAGCAGAGTCCCTGGGTTCGCGCCCAGGCTCTGTCGTAACCGGCCGCGACCGGGAGGTCCGTGGGGCGACGCACAATTGGCCTAGTGTCGTCCGGGTTAGGGAGGGCTTGGTCGGTAGGGATGTCCTTGTCTCATCGCGCACCAGCGACGAGACAAGATAGTAGCTACTACAACAATTGGATACCATGAAAGTGGGGAGAAAACGGGTAAAAATCCCCCCCAAAAATAATAAAACATATCAAAATATTTTATATTTGAGATTCTTCAAACCTTTGCCTTGACAGCTTAGCATTCTCTCAACCAGCTTCACCTGGAATGCTTTTTCAACAGTCTTGAAAGAGTTCCCACATATGCTGAGAACTTGTTGGCTGCTTTTCCTTCACTCTGCGGTCCAACTCATTCCAAACCATCTCATTTTTACATTTACATTTAAGTCATTTAGCAGACGCTCTTATCCAGATTTGGATTGAGGTTGGGTGATTGTGGAGGCCAGGTCATCTCATGCACTCCATCTCTCTCCTTGGTCAAATAGCATTTACACAGCCTGGAGGTGTGTTGAGTAATTGTCCTGTTGAAAAACAAATGATAGTGGGATTAAGCGCAAACCAGATGAAATTGGCATATCACTGCAGAATGTTGTCGTAGCCATGCTGGTTAAGTGTGCCTTGAATCCAAAATAAATTCCTGACAGTGTCACCATCACACCTCCTCCTCCATGCTTCACGGTGGAAACCACACATGGCGATCATCCGTTCACCTTCTCTGCATCACAAAGACACGGCAGTTGGAACCAAACATCTCAAATTTGGACTCAGACCAAAAGGAGATTTCCACCAGTCTAATGTCCATTGCTTGGGTTTCTTGGCCAAAGCAAGTCTCTTCTTATTGGTGTTCTTTAGTGGTTTCTTTGCCCATCCAACCTGACAGAGCTTAAGAGGATCTGCAGGTGTGCCAAGCTTGTAGCGTCATTCCCAAGAAGACTTGAGGCAGTAACTGCTGCCAAAGGTGCTTCAACAAAGTACGGAGTCAAGGGTCTGAATACTTATGTAAACATATTTCAGTTAATGAATTTGCAAAAAAAAAATCTAAACCAATTTTTGGGTTAGGGAAAATATTTCATCAATTTTAGAGTAAGGCTGTAACGTAAGAAAATGTGATAAGTCAGGGGGTCTGAATACTTTTCAAATGCACCAAATATATATATATATTGTGTTTATGCCTCCAGTCACACCATCAGTTTAGTGAGTTGTCAGTAAATTTTAAAGGGATGTCTTTGA
Source organism: Oncorhynchus nerka (assembly GCF_034236695.1). NCBI lineage: Eukaryota > Metazoa > Chordata > Actinopteri > Salmoniformes > Salmonidae > Oncorhynchus > Oncorhynchus nerka. The sequence continues at coordinate 19,863,660 of NC_088402.1, forward strand.
AGAAGTCTACCACTGATGTAAGTAAATAAGAATGGGAGAAAGACTTAACAAAAACAAAAGATGGTGACATTTGATGTGGTTCAAGAAGCCAAACATGTGTATTACTTAATGAATAACTTGCAGAATCGATGATGATGTCCACCTATATAGAACCATAACTAGTTATTCAAAACATACATACGGGACTAGATTAAACCATTCACATTTTAAGCAAATTGTTATATGCATAGTAAAATAGACAAGTAAAGTTTATTCAAACCTTTTTATTAATTAATGCAATTTACAGTCAAGCCAAAGTGAACTACATCAAGTAATACGTATTCACATTATTTCCTAACAGGGTTTACAGCATAGCTTGTGTTTGTAATCATAATTGTTAACAAAGTATAAAATAGAAATCAAAGCTCACTTACACTTTACAACAACAAGAACGAGGAGCTTAGCAGTGGATCCGAACAAATAAACCAGCAACAAAAAGACTTCTCTATGATTGGAATGACAGTAAATTCAGTTTTGGCATGTGGTAAAAGAAGTTAGAGAGACTGAAAATCTAAATGACAGGCGAGGAGGTTTGAGTTCACAGGACTGTGCAGGGCTGACTTTGTGAAGATAAACTTTGGTCACTTTGCTCCTCCGTGGCTTACATTGACATTTAAAGAAACAAAAAAGATCCTCAACGACGGGTTAAAACGGCACCCTGAAAATTCTGTTTACTGTAAAAATAAATAAAGACCGGACATTTGTCTTTTAAAAAAAAAAGTAAATTGATTAGAATTTGAGGATGAATGTCTATGTAATAATAACAGAACAAATACATTCATCAAGTGACTGCATCTTTAGGACACTTGCATTCATAGGAGGTAGATATGACAATGGGGCATGACATGGTTTCAAGGTGTCTATGGGAATCAAGCTTTTTTGCAAGTTGTGGATTCTAGTGCATAATTTCGTACTTAAGGCCAAATATACTAGAAGAATGTACCCCATTTGAAGTTCTAAGGCTATCTTAAGACAAAGGTGTGGGAGAGTAAGATAGGGAGGAAAAACAGTTGCAGATTACAGCCCTTTTATGGCAATACCGGAGTCAACAGTCATATTGAACAGCATTGCGTTCCCATAGTTTTGCTGATGGAAAAATTACATGAATTCTTCATTGACTGAACCCATTGTTTTAGGTTCTTTGGACACTCACAGCATCCTAACAAAAGCAAAATGTGGAAACTGTGTGGATGCAACTATTCAGACAATCAAATGTTTTGTTAACAAATGCATACAAGACACACAACCATTTCTTTTAGCGTCAGGTTCAGAAAATACCCTTTCACTTCTGACAGTGAACATGCAGAACATCCTACAAGACCCATTGAGTCAGAAAGCAGGTTTTGCATGGCATATGCACAGCCTTGTGTGGCAATCAAACCTCCCAGAGGGGGGAGATAGACATTTTATTGGACAATAGAAAAAGATTAAATGAGAAGTCCATGCAGCATTTATCAGGCTTATGAGGTACTTCATGAATATATATCTATATCTTTCCATTTTTTGGGGGGAGATCTTCAAAGTCATATTATTCCTTATAATTCCTATTGATGGCCTGCTCGCCTCCCTACCACTGAGGAAGTACAGTTCCCGCGCAGCCCAGTCAAAACTGTTCGCTGCTCTGGCCCCCCCAATGGTGGAACAAACTCCCTCACGACACCAGGACAGCGGAGTCAATCACCACCTTCCGGAGACACCTGAAACCCCACCTCTTTCAGGAATACCTAGGATAGGATAAAGTAATCCTTCTCACCCCCCTTAAAAGATTTAGATGCACTATTGTAAAGTGGCTGTTCCACTGGATGTCTTAAGGTGAACGCACCAATTTGTAAGTCGCTGGATAAGAGCGTCTGCTAAATGACGTAAATGTAATGTAATGCATAAAATACCTTTATTTATTTTTCTGTCTGCCCAGCCACAAGCTGCCTTGAAAGTGCAAAACACAAATACTGATCGTTCTATGCAGCATGTTCACTCAAGGTTGCATGATAATTCATGTAGAAAGTATTTTATGGCTCTGTGAATCAAAAAGTGTAAGCAACCCATATGAGGTGGAAACGAACTCTTAAAAAAGGCACACACAAAACAATAAAACAGGATGGTTTTAGCTCAGATGACCATAATGACACAAGAATTTGAATTATATTTCCATACAACCTTTTTTTTGTACCTTTTCTTGAGTGACTGAAATATCCCAGTAGGCTACATCAGTGTGTGTGTATGATCTCTCTCTCATGTCACAATGTACATTGATCAAAGTATAGTTCAAATTTGGATTCCCTTTGTAAAATGTGGCATGCAAAAAGACATTATCTTCATCAAAAACATTATCAAATGTTGATCATTTGTAGCTTAGTTTATTTTTCTGGGTTATTGCGATACTGGATAAAATCACTTAGAGATGCAGATCATGTCAGACACTCGGCTTTAACTGTGGACCATTTATGTTTAGTAGTGTAGGTTTGTTAAGTATATTCCATTTATCAGACATCCACTTGCAATCTCTTAAATGCTGAATGAAAGATGCCACACTAGACCACAAGCCAAGCTTCATGTAGCTCACTAGGTGAGACTTGCCATACACCTCGACTAGGCCCCCTAATAAACCCAGTCAAGCAAATCACAACCCTAGTTTGGACTTCAGCAGTTATTGCTCTGCATACAACATCCCATTGACAAGCTTCTTTCTCGCCATCTGCAGCCCACTATTTGTATTTAATACTACAAAAAACCTATTGCAGGAATATCGATTAATCGTCGATCTAAAAAGCCATTCCATTGGCACGCCAATATATCATTCAGCCATGACTACAGCCACATGAACGAATCCCAACTCATTTTGTTCGTGTTCATTGGTTGTTTTTGTTATCACTACATTTTTTTTTAAAGGGAGGACTCACATGCATGTAAGAACATTGAGACTAACTCCAATTACAAAATTTGGTCCCTTGAACTTTACATACTAAAACCAAGTTCATCCGTAGATGTTTCGTTTTTTAATGTACAATAATAACGTCTATATAATACACAGTATTGACTTGTGTTTGGTCAGTATAAATTCTTTGTTTTCGTCATAAATTAGGGATATACAACGGTAGCACCCGAGACCGTTCTGAGGTAGTTTACTAAAGCCCTGTTTCCACTGGCACTTCAAATTAGGGCCACATTCGAGCTCAAATGGAATTCTCAAATTCAAACTGGGTCGAGGGAAACCTGGGCCAGCGCAGTTTCACAGCTGGTGCCAGCTCAATTAGAATGCTGACACCACGTTTAGCTAGCTTGTATGGGCGTGTTGCTGTTAACTAGCACATGGACAAGCAGTACTACAGTAGTCAGACTACACACTTTACCACCATTGCTGTATCCTTTATTTTTGCACTACAAAATACTTTGAGAACAGTCAGCCCTCGAATGCTGGCTACCTAACATTAGCTTGCAACTCAAGAGTTGAAACAAGCTAGCAGGAATTTTTGCTGGCCAGGTCGTATTGAAAGCCAACTACATCATATCAATCCTGTCATCTGGTTTGCTTGGTTAGCTAGCTAATAGCCAATGCCATGACAAGCAAGGTAGGTATTATGCTAGCGATGACGCTAACTGTTTAGATAGTTAGCTAACTTTAGCAAGCTAAATACATGACTGAGTCTGGCTGGCACTGGCAACGGTATGGGGTAATGTTAGTTACAGCATGGTGAATTGAACTCTTCAACATGGTGATAGCTAGCTAGCAATATTAGCGAAGCCAGCTATACATTAGCTGCCTAGCAACATTACATAATTTATCATTTCTGGAGGCAGAGGAAACTCAATTCGAGCTAGCCCACCAATGTCAGCGCAACCTAGGCTGACTTCAAAATGCCAATGGAAACAGGGCTTTAGTTGGTAGGATACAAAAATACCCCATGTCCGTCTTGCATGTTATATGCACGAAATTCCGCTATATGGCATTAGTTTGATGAAGCTCTGAAGGTTCTCCATTCTCTTTTTAAATAGGATCTCAAGACAGCATCGCTGTGGGTTATAGGGGGTCAAGCTTAGTATGATAACTATCGTGGGCTAGGGCTTGGAATCAGCTCAACCAAAGAATACTCAAAAACAGCAGTGCCACCTTCTCAATGGGGAGAGAGGACTGAGATATTGGACTTTTCTAGCTGGGCATGCTGAAACGGTCACAGAGTTTGTGGAAAGAAAATACATCTAATCCTAAAAACAAAGCTATATTTCCAGCAAATAAGGAAAACAAAAGAAAAGCCAAAGCGTCAACTTTTGCATCTATGACTTCAATAGAATATTCTGTAGACCACTAACAGCTGCTCATGAAGCATCATGTCAGAGGTCATCTGTGTCATAAGAAAAAATGAATGTTGGTTGAGGCAGCATTAGTCTCTTGTGCCTTCAAACTCAACTCTGGACCAGGATCCCCTCTAATCAGGAGCTGATGTAGATTTGGGACACCAGGTGTGCAATTAATTATCAGGTAGAACAGAAAACCAACAGGCTCCAGACCTTATAGGGTAAGAGTTGAATACCCCTAATCTAGTGTGTACTGTAGTAGAATTACATAACTAAGACAAGCAGAAGCCAAAATCACTAATATTACAGCACCTCACAACAAACAAAGGAAAAAAACACGACTGCACCTGTGTGATACTTTATGTAGCCAAAACGTTTGTTTCATAGAAGTCTAAAATGTTCATGATATATCCGAAAGTTAACTAAGTTAAGATATTAAATGAGAAAAAAAAAACTTTTGCATTGTGATGACCAGCGATAAGATGTACAGTATGATTATTGAATAGTCATCCGAGTAAGAAATTGATGACTGAAGTGGAATGAATGATTTGACAATATGTGCCATTAGCCTATGCTAAGGATAAGTAACTTCGGAAAACAAAGACTGACTTGACCACATCCCACTTTCAGTAGCCAATCAGTTTATAGTTTGTGGATTGAAGTTAATGAGCATGCATAACAATTATTTTATACAACCATATTACAGGTGGATACATTTCCTAATGACATACACTGTCTTTAAGTACATAAATTGTAACCTGTCAGTTAAGAAAATAAGTTCTACTCTACTAAACCGGGATGGTATTTCAGCTGTAGACCTTCAAGAGAAGACAGGAAAAGGCAAATGGGATAGGCTTTTCTGGATATACAAGTCTGATTTTATATTTTCTAAAGGTTTCGTTTTGCCCACAGTATACAATAGCGCAAACAGATACAGATGATGTAAATGACAACAGATGCATGTATCACCTCTGATGCAGGAACCATTACTGTATTTGGATAAGATAGAAAAGTAAATGGATCCATACTACTATGTTCTGCCCAAATCAAAGCAATACAATCACTTAAGCAAAAACTATTATGGGGTAAAGCTAAGCAATGAAGAAACTAAACCATCTCAAATACCTTTGAAAATGTCATGGACACACAACTCAAATAAGCATGATAAAATGAGAATCAATCCAATATTTATCTTTATGTATTAGGCTGAGACAAAATACCAAAAGAACAATTATTATTCACAACCTTTATTAATATCTGTGTTCCTCAACTACTCATACTGACAGTACAAATCAGGTGGCAAATGCTCAACATTGACTTTTATCAAAATATATTGATATCAATATTGAATTATAATCAAAGACAGTCCAATAGGACTCGTTGTCCCAGCCTTAAAGGAGAGCACCTCTTTCTGCAAGGGCCTGGGACTAGAATCTATGGTCAGAATGTACTGGTCAGTTCCAATGATCTATTGACATGATATGTCTTAATTCTAGAAAACGCATCAACATACTTGTTAGTCAGTGACCACGTTTACATGCACACCAATATTCCGTTATTATTCGGGATACCCAAGTATTCAGTTTGAGTTGACAAACATATCCCGTTTACAATAACCCGAAAAGCTTGTATCCCGGTTATGAAAAATCCAGATAAGATACCTGGGATATGCTGATCTTAGACGGGATACTGTGGCATGTAAAAAATCTTATCCCGTTTACCATTTTTTTCCCTTGGGCTGCACAGGCTCAGTTTTAAATCTCATGGATGTTGTGTGATGTTTTCATCTGATTGTCAAACAAATCACTTTAAAAAAAAGTAGGCTACCTGTGCAGTTCCATCCTCCATAATAATTTATTTTGCTGATACTCGGTACTGGACCGTATAGCCAACTTTCTGCTTAGAATTTCTGACATTTAGGCCAAATTATAATTTTCAACATTTGGTAGGTCATATGTCTGTCAACTATAGTTAGATACATGCAGCTTCTCTTCAGTCATAACTTGTCTCAGAAGACTAAATCAAGTAGAGCTCACCAGAATAAATGTCTTACATTGATATAATTAATGCATTAATAATCTAGTTAACACCGATAAAGTTGTCTATTTAGTTCAGGGACCTGGGAGAAAAACGCACTAACTTCAAAAAGGTGGAAAGATTTGTACATTTTGCACAGGACCAATGTCATAAGATTGACCGGTTTTAAAGGAAAAGAAAAGCTGAGAAAACAATTAAACAATTTTGTCTTGGGTACATATTTTGTGGTGCAAATACTGTCTGTTTGCAGTACAGTGACAAAGATTACACGTGCAGTCACATTTTTGTCAAGAGATGCTGAAAGAAATCCAATTTCTCCACTTCTGTTCCCGAAAATTTTAATGCAATAAATGCATCATTCTGCAGGACTTACTATATTACTCTGCATGTGAGAGGTTATAGGCCTACAGTCAGTGTCCATATTCCACTTACTATTCAATTTAACCTCGGAACTTAAAGGAATATTCAATTTATTCATGGACACAGTGATACTCTTGAGCGGGATATCAAAAGGTACATGTAAACAGCTTATCCCGAATAAGAGCTTAAGCGGAATATGAACTATTATCTGGAATACTGTGTGTATGTAAATGTGGTCTTTTCCCCAGAAAAGCGCTAGGCGGAGGTCAATATGCATCTTGAGATTTCAGGTAATAATTAAGAACCGGAGATGGTAGGTGCACAGTTTAAAATGTTACTTTGCATCATTATTTACTTGGGCTTGCCATTTTTCAGTTCACTCAATCTAGCCACCAGTGTACTTCTTGGTACAACACCACACAAATATACCCATGAACTGTTGAGTTCCCTATGGCAATTGTATCTCACTTGTGTACATTCCTGATTTGGCTCAAAAAGACTAAATAGCTATATAACTACAGGGAACGGCCAAAATAAAGGAAACACCAACGTAGCGTCTTAATAGGGCGTTGGGCCAGCACAGCTTCAATGCACCGTGGCATAGATTCTACAAGTGTCTGGACCTCTATCGGAGGGATGTGACACCATTCTTCAAATGAGAAATTCCACCATTTGGTGTTGGAAAACGCCGTCTCAGGGACCGCCTCAGAATTTCCCATACATGTTCAATTGGGTTGAGATCTGGTGACAGACAGCCATGGCATATTGTTTACATAATTTCCATCAAACCATTCGTGCCCTGTGGATAGATGCATTGTCATCCTATGGAGACATAGCCTTGGTAGCCAAAATAATGGCCTTCCCAGAATCTTTATACATGACCCTAAGCATGATGGGATGTTAATTGCTTAATTTACTCAGGAACCACACCCATGTGGAAGCAGCTGCTTTCACTATACTTTGTATCCCTCATTTACTCAAGTGCAGAGTTTTTTCTGCACAGAAGTGTTTTTTTTTTCAGGCTGCCTATGTCCAAACGGTAAAAAAAAAAAAATGTTAATAAAGTATAGAGAAAACAGACCTAGGGGTTGGGTTAAATGCAGAAGACACATTTCAGTTGTACAACTGACTAGGTATCCCATACACTTAAAATATATATTTTTTTTATATCATTTCTTTGAGAACCAACAAATCACCAAAATAAAAAGCTACAGTCGAGGAAAATCTAAAATCCCCAAAATGATGCTTTCAGGAGTATTTGTCATGGCATGAGGCCCCCATTGATTGTGTTATGTTTGAGTCACTCGGATAGCATAAGCCATGGCAAAATGTGTAGAAATGCAGAAAATGTGCCTAAAACAGCAACATTGTCACTGCGGCCAACAGGAGGGCCTCTAACATTTTCGGTTGCCACGCAACCACCCAAGCCCCATTTTGACCCAGAAAACCCCCCTGAAATGTTACCATTATTTTGGCAGTTACATGTATGTTGACAAAAAAAGCTTAAAGGTTTGCAGATAACTCCTACATACTGATATGACACTAGTTCTACCACATTCGTTGATGCATGTGATTTCTCTATGGAAGTCGTATTTCTGGTGACCATAAACGCAAGTAATACATATTTAACAACCAACTTGCAGAACACTTTCCACACACAAACTTTGGCATCAGACTATAGCTACACATTTACACAACCAGTACAATATACAAAATCACAATGTTCACAACCATCAGACGTCCACCCAGTATCCTAATACATGGTATGATGTCAGTCATCTTTGCATATGCTGTTGTCTCACTCACAACCTTCAAGCTTTTTCATGGCCATAGAAACAAAAGCTCAAAACAAATAAATGCATGAATAGCACCCTCTTCTGGGAGGAGTTTCAATCACAACCCAGTGGCAGTTATTTATCTGACAAAGACGTTAAAAGGCATTATTTTCAGTGAATCACCCACTGTATGCTGGTTGGCTGGGAGAATCCCTCAACAAATAGGCCTAGGTGTAACCACCTGAATGTCTGACTTCGAGGTGCACGTGTGTTTCTCAGACCAGTTGTCAATGCAATGAGTTAATGGTCTCCCCTGACAAACTAGCCTAGTATTAAACAATGTAAGCATCATGATGAATCAAACCAGCTGATCTGATCTCTCAATCCGTCTGAGACAACACTAGTGACTCAACTAGACAACAGCTCCAAAATATTTTTTTTATTTTAGTGCAAAAAAGAACATTATTAAATGTTTTGGATATTTTCAGGAAAAGCAATACTGTACAGGTCCGATATAATCTAAGGTGCTGTGTATAAATAGGTAACTTAAAACACGTATAAGCAGTAAAAACAAGACCACATCTCCCAAGAAACAAGTTTAGGATGAACAAAGGGTGGGGCCAACTTCAGGTTGGGAAAACTGATGAAAAAAAATGGTAGTATGAAGCATTGAGCATTATCCACATTGAAAGGGAAATATTCACATTTCAATGGACAAGCACACATCTTGTATCATAATTTCCATAGCAAAAAACAAACTCAAGCTATCAATAACATCAAGTCCACTTGACTACATGTTTCTGCCCTCTGTACGATTGACTGTAGCAAACAATAACCTGAATAAACGTGAGGCAGAGCTTAGACTATGCATTCCAAAACAAAAATGTTAATATTTCATTGAACAGCTACATTCAATGACCCAATTAAAGCAACATGGGAGATGCCTTTCCATGTACCCCATGTGTATCTATGGGAGCACAGCAGTACATGTTGCATATTCAGTATCAAGCTAATAGTTTAAAAGACAGATGACATAGGCTACAATAGTAAATCATCAAATTGTGGGTGAGCAGCTATAATTGTTAGCCTTGGCTTGACCAACATGTTTCCCAGCAGTCAGTTAGGTAACATACCATCCATCTCCAAGGATATGCAATGAAGTTATTGTGATATATATTTCTGTATGTTTTGCATTGGCTGGTTTAAAACATTTTACCACAAATAAAAAAGGCGCTAAATGAATGCTGTTCCATGGGCGCATAGGAAAAAAAAAGGACAAGTCAAAAGCTTGGTTGGACCAACAATTTCAGCTCAACACTAAAGATCATGTAGCTCTCTAAATACTTAAAAAAAATAAAAGCTTTAGGATCGTGCACAAGAACTATGATTACAGAACGCAGGTTCACCGACTGTCACATGACAAGCGCTCAAAATCATTCCATTTCGTGACAATGTAAGATTCAAATGATGCCTACCAGATATAATAGCCTGTGTAATTATGAAGAAATGACCAGCAGTGTGACGTTACCATAACACTTGAACAGGTAACAAGAGGTAGAACACACAGCCATTTCAACACAATTGCACCAGACTCATAATGTACGTTAGAGTTTCCTGCTTGGCTCGACCAATCAATGGAATTCATACCAAGTTGACTTCTATGAAAAGTGCATCCAAATTTACAAGTCGCAAGACCGGCACCAAATAATAATATTGACATAACAGTAAATATCAAGTACTTGATTTCTAAGAATGCCCAACAAACAGTCAGATTTTGGATTACTTTACAGGGAATTAGAAATTAAAGTAATGAATATCGCTAAGGGAGAAAGATTTTTTTTCTCTAAAATGCTTCATCTATTACCATACTTACGGCAAGTGAAGTCCATCGCAGATTTAAGGTGACGTTACAGTGAAGGAGAAAACATCTAGCACCTGTAATTAAGCTGTCCTTTTGTGCATCAATGTACAAAATGTGTAATCTTGTTTGGCTAAGAAGAGAGATTGTAAAACAAAGTATAAACCGAATTTGTGCTAGCAAACATACAATACAAATGAAATACAATCCCCCATACCATTAAAGGTATAGGAAAGAAGCACAACAAACACTATTAAATGCACCAAGCAAAAAAACAAAACAAAAAAAGTTACTACTACTCTAAAAATACCATAAATTCATATTTGAGAAACATCACTGCTAAAAATGTCTTGGTTAAAAACAATGCATAGTTAGAAAAGAGGGATAAAAGCTAGCCCATCTAGGCTACATGAAGAATTCCCTGCTAAAATCTAATTATTCGGGAGAACAGAAAAGGGAATAAAAATAAATATACTAAAGATCAGTATAATTTCAGTTTTGGAAGGCATTAAATTTTTTTTGCATGAAAGTTCTGCGTATACAAATAAAGCCAATTTGACTTAGTTTAATTCAACTACATATGGGCCAATAAAAAAAATGCTTCTATTATAATTTTAACAATCTCTTCTAAAAGCTTATTCAAAATATACCTTATGTCCCTCAAGGCTATGCTACAAAGAACCACAATTAAAAAACAAAACCTTTGACTACAAATAATTGCCCCCCTTTTTTGCTGAGTAATAATGAAGAGAACATATCCGTCTCCGGAATCCTTTTCCGCCCAATAGAACCCCGCCCCATTCTTCAGTCCCTAAGCTGTGTGACACTTGGAGCATAGGCTCACTCTACTGTACCGATTCATACACCAACGCCTGTACTACAAGATGCCAGCAACACGACTTCCCCCCCCCCAGCAAGGAGAAAACCATGATTGAAACCATTTTAAAAAGATCAAAACTACAGATCGGCTTAACATATCCAAATCGAATGTGTGAGTCATCTACACACAAATTCATTTTTACATTTTTTCTTTTTTTTTTAGAAAGACATGAAAATAAGGGGATACAAAAATGTAATTTGAAGAGACTTGACCTCCCCCCTAATGTAGATGTCTTAACATGTAACAAGGCTCAGAGAACATAAAAAGGTGTCTGTTAGGAACCAGTCCCATTCTATTAGTAAGTTTCTCTTGCAACTGACCATAGATTGACAAAACGACTCAGTCCAAGTAAAAAAAAGGCAAGAGAGCAACAATTGCCAACAGTTTAGATTTCATATTATTAATTTGTATAGGTCTTGATTAAAAATAAGTGTGAACAGTTTCAAAGTCTAATGAAAATCTAATGCTTGCTGTCATCAGATGCAGCATAAAAACGTTTGTTGGTCACCAGTGTTGATGGACAAATAACTCTGCGGCTGGTACTGTACACAGGCCTGTTCAATTCATAGCTGTATATACAAATGAAAAGACAACATGTTAAGTACTTGTGTCCTGGTCAAAGTATCCATCTGGTCAGTGCACTTTGCTTTGATTGGCTGATAAATAATGAAGTTGTGAAGAGAAAGAATGATTATAAACCTTCCATCGGGCCCTTATCTTCGATATGCCCACCTCCCTTTAACCCTATTTTTAAAAAAAAAGTTTAACTATGGAGAAAGCGGTTTAGTGTGACCTTGTGTCTAGATTCTAAACAATCAAAGTGTGAGGATACTGCCCTCTAGTTTTTGATAGAAGTATTTCCTAATAAAAGTTTTTCCTTTGCTCAAACTCTGTAAACTACTAATTTACAAATACAAACAAAATGTACAACATGTCAAATAAATGAGTCCACCCCACCACAACCGATTTCTGAGGAATCATTTTACATACTACTGCCTAATAATGACCAGGGTTAGGCCAGGGAGAGGGGAAGAAAGTGGTTTTGCATGTGTGGGTTTGAAAACAATTGTGGACATTTTGGAAAAGAAACCATTCCAATTTGTTTGGGATGACACTTCTCATTCCCCCTTACTGGTGAGGAGAGACAATAGACTGCACAAACCCACTGATGCCCACACCTGGCACAGTAAGGGGGTTAGGTGGGAGGAGTGAAGGCTTCTTCCCTGTGGGGTCTGTCTCACCCCTGCCGACCCCGGTGCCCAGGCTTGGAGCTTCAGGCGAAGTACATTGTGCGCAGTGTGTCCTGGTGAATCTGAACTGCCTTGGCCAAGGCCTGCTGGTCACGCCCGTTGCTCTGTCCCGACGTGTGACTGCCCTCCGCACTGGAATGATCACAGGGGAAAGACTTAGTGAATTCTTCAGTCTAAATTCTTTAAAAAAACAAAAAACATTTAAGACCCTTCATCACCTTCTGGCAATCACTCATCTACCACAATTTGAATGGTGCAGTGATGGAAATACCCTATTAAAGTAACTGATATCAGAACAGGGCCATGGTCTACAGCAGACATGGTGATGTCTCTTACCTGTCGTGCTCCTTGTCCACCAGGTGGTAGCGGGCACGGAATGCCACCAGGTGGGCGTAGTAGGCCGGCGCTGGGATTGACACGGAGCGGGTGCAGCGCACGTAGGTGTGGCACAGCTGGTAAGTGAGTACCTGCAGCTCGTCTGAGGTGAAATGGTTGTCGTCCCACAGCACGTGGTAGTGGGATGGTCGGCTGGTCCCCTGAGGGGAATTACAAATGATAAATGTTTATTGTAAATGGATTAGTCATTTACTTTTTGGCTCTACTATAACCAACATCTAGAAATTTGAAAAGTCCAAATTATAAAAACGTTTTGAGCAGAGAAACTACAATTAGATTCTCTCAAAAGCACACAATATTAGTAAAGCTTGCGGTGGGTCCATTCTCCACGACTTAGCTCTATAGTGTCCTGGGTTGTGTCAGACATTGTACCCTATTCCCATATAGTGCACACAAAGTAGTACCCTACATAGGGAACAGGGTGCCATTTGGGATGCACCCCTGGGCGCTGGCTGGTTCCTACCTGAATGCCAGCATGGCTACACAGATAGAAGTCAAACTCAGATGGGTGAGTGATTTTGGTGTCCACTGTGGTGCCGGCAGGGATGTTGCCACTCTTACCAACCTGAACAAAACACATTAGGAATCATATAATATCCCAATGTAGGCATTTAATATGCACATTTATTTTACAGTAATAGTGGTCAGTATGAATAGGAGAGATTACGAACCCTCTCGTTTCTGTCCATGCAGAAAAGTCGAGTGTGGTGTCTCTTCTGCACCACCACGAAGGTGATACCGGGCTGGTAGTCTTTCTCCAGTTTGATGCAGGCCTCACGGATAGCCAGTAACTCATGTTGGAGCACCTGGATAAACCCCAAAACGACAGCATGTCCATTTATACCAGTTCAAAACAAGGAGTCAGAACAGTAACCAATAGAAACACAGCAGGGCAAACCAAAAAGGAAACTCCCAAACAACCAAAATATCTGATTTGATCTCAGTAAAGACAAAGACCGGGCAGTCAGAATTAAATTGGAACAGTAACCAATAAACAGAAACCAATACAAAAACAAAGACCAAAAATATATATTTTTCTACTCATGCCCCACGGTTTGTACAGTACAATTACAGATCATGCAATTGAATTGAAATCCTATTTCCTCAAGTCTACCTCAAGTCTAACCTGGTTGAACTGGCCCTCAGATATGCCGTCGCGGTAGTAGATGATCCGGGTGGGCTTGAAGCGGGTGGACTTGTAGAACTGGATGAGCAGCTCTCTGACCATTGTGGCCAGGTCCTGGATGATGTCCTGGCGATGCTGCTGTACCCGCACTGTGGCACAGTAGCGGCTGGGGTGGGCATCCATGCTCCCCACCACCTAGAAAATAGGCACAGGGATGTGATCAGGACAATATTACATATCAGGGATTTTGGCTAGGGGTATAGGTCAATCTCAATTATATGTGAATGGAGGATGGCTAGATAAGCAGGAATTGCTGATTAATCACATCTCTGAGGAAGCAAAGGGCACACTTAGATTTTTTGCAAGTCAGGTTGAAGCCCATCAGTGAGCTAGGTGGAGTGGTAGACTATAGTTCTCCTTAGTCCTCTCCATTTTAGATGTTGGACATGGTCAAATAAACCACAGTAGACTATTGAGATGCACTCTGCCTCCCTAGCAGAACATGGTTGTGGGTATAGTAAAATAAACTACTGTACACTATTGAGATGCAACCCTACATTCACAATTAGTTGACAAGGCCCTATGAAGAGTCTGGTCCGTCTGACTTACTGCCGCGATAGAAGGCTTCTTCCCGTCTCCAGCAGGAGGGTGAGTGACGTCAGCACCCAGGAAGATAACTGGCTGCTGGAATACCAGGGGCCTGGAAAGAATAGACACCCACAAGGTTAACCAGAGCCATCCTTAGAGATGAAGTGTGAACAGAAGAATGGATGGAAACATGATAGTTTAAACAAATTAATCTCATTTACGGCATATCATGGCTCTATAGTGCAACCATTTCACGTGCATAGGCGCCAAAATCTTTTGCAGTGCAACATGTAATTTATATTTAGGAGCACCAGTGCGCCTAGAATACTTAAGGATTCTAACATTATTACCGCAAATATTTTTTTCACTGTGGTCCTAAATTCCTTTATTTGTCAATTTAGGCACACGTGCTCCTTGTAAAAAAAAAAAGCTTTGAGCCCTGCATGTGGACGTATAGGTGAATGAGCATGTTGAAACAAGCCACCAGTCTCAGATGTCATGGACAAATGTATACCAGTTTATACATTTTGAACAAATGTACAACACTCCATTTGATTGATAACAACAACCAGCCCATGTTAATGAGAGAGGTTCTACACTGACCTGCCCTGTGGGAGGAGGATGTTGTTGACCCCGCCCAGCTTGACGTTGATCTTCAGGCAGAGATTAGAGAGGGTCTGGGGAGTGGTCTTCTGAACGTTCTTCACCTGGACACACTGGGTGGCCATGCCCAGCACAGTGTCACCAACACGCTTCACCTCAGCTACACCACACAGGGAGGGAGGGAGACTGGCCATGTCAGCGCAACCGGAGAGATATACAGCTAGCAGTGTGTGTGTGTGTGTTAGAAAGTCTACATATGAGATTTGATACAGTTGGAAAGATAATCCAGGAAACATACCAAAAACCCTTTTAGAGCACAGTGTTCTAGCTGAACCAAGAGGATTTACAGGTTAATCTATAAAAACAGGAGACAGCCATTCACTTAGGAACTTTCCTCACCATAGACGGGCGTCTTCCCAGGCAGGATGACCACCACCAGTTGCAAGCCTTGATAGGTGTACTTGAGATGTTTGAACATGGGCTCCACGCTGTCCGCCCCCTGGGCGTACTTACAGAAACAGGGTTGGCCCTGGATGGGCATCCCCGCGTCACGAGAAATCTTACGCAGCTGGTCTGTAAACGCCCTGAGAGAAACAGGTTTATCAGGGGTTAGATGGGGAAACAATAGTCCTAAAATATGGAAATCATAAAGGGCAAACATGCAAGGAATATGTAGAAGTAATGAATGTTTTTAATACCGTCGAGGAATTGGTAGAAGAAATTAATGGTTTTTAATACTATCAAGATTTCTGCATCAATAACTTGATAATAGTCCCCATCCTTGCAGATGCAGTTCTTACTTGAGCAGAAGTTCAGTACACTGTCTCTGTGGGGCGAAGCAGGCAATGGCCCACACCTTGATCTCTATGCCAGTGTGGAACTGCTTGTTCCTCATGTCCCACACTCCCTGGATGGGAGTTGCTATTGCTTTATTCTGCTTGAGTAAAAGGGAGAAGAGGTAAGGGTCAGAAACAAATAGTTGTCTGTAACCACTCTTCCAGCCAACCATTTCATGCGGATGGATTACATGACGCATGAAAAAAAGTCACGACTAGACTAATGGAAACATAAAATACCGGTACAATTTTATAAATGCTGACAAGACAATTTGTTAGTTCGACATGGTGGGATCTTTTTGTGTCTAAGAAATGGTGGAAACACCTTTATGCGCAAATATTGATATAATAACCATCCTGACAAAGCGAACTTGGGAGTCACACGATATGTTCTGTGGTCCTCCCACTACAACTAAGGAAAGCATGCAGTTTATTAATTATTAGGCTACAAATTAAACAAGTTATGATGAACTTCACAGGGTGATGATAGTGCAAGGTAATGAGCTTGATGCTCCTTTCCAATAAATATTGAGGGTCTTGTTCTGGTGACATGATGATTAATGCTTGGCTGCTGTTTGACAGATACAAATATGGCTCTTATCCATAATAATCTCATGTAGGTAGCCTACCCACACTGTATCTGCCAGCTGTTGGCTAGAGCGCATGTGCCAAGACGAGTGGGCACATTCTCTATAGAACACAACAGTTTGTGACAAAACCATCAGTAGAGTTGAAATTACGATGGAAACCTATTTAACTTGCATTTTTCATTCGCTACATGGGAATTTAATAGCAAAAGTTATTTTTATGTGCCATTCTTCATCATCCATAGCCTTTTATCTGCAAAAAGTCAGTTTGATTGAAACATCTCTGGTGGGAAAATGCAATGTTAAAAATATTTGCATGAAAATCTGTTGCAAATTGGATGGAAACCTAGCTTGTGGTAAAACAATTATAATTTAAAAGTCTACACAGGTTAAGCAATAAAAAATAAAAAATTAAGACGATTACACCCAACTGGGATACGTCTCGCATTCAAAACACAAATTATATAACATTAACACTCCAAAAAGCTCAGTACAAAGTTTATTTTTGCATAATATACCTACAGAACTGGGGTTCATCAGTGCACTATTATTACGCATCAGAGGCAACAAGTGGTTTAGAATTATCTAAATCAGTCAAACAATCCAGCTTAAATGGCAGAAACCTACCCGCCCTCCGTAGAGGATAGATGGGGCCTGGAGGACTCTGCCATTCACCTCGGTCATCTCATCCCTCACCATCACCCCAAACTCACGCACGTAAGGATCATTGTTAAAGTTGGCACTTCTCATCTGAAAAGGGTAAACGTTCAGCAGTAATAATTCAGAGGGGTTATTATACACTAGGACTTCAGAAAGACTGAAAGAAAACATTTGCATATGGTCAGGCCACCAATGGTTCAATAACAGCAGTTCAGTCATTGTACATTCAGTTAAAACCAAATACATACTTTAAGTGCATAAAAAGCAGCTTTCAAGACACTCAGTGCTTGAGTTCATTCCAGTAACTGTAACTTTACCAGTTTGCTGATCTCTTCCTGGCGGTCGGGTGCCGATCGGGCTGTGGCACGGATCATAGTAGACGTCTGATTGTCTGTCAGCTTCTTGATGCACCGCTGGCCAGCTACTATGTTGCATACCTGGACACAAACAACTTTATTAATACCCTCAGGGACACATTAAGAAGGCATCATTGACCAGGAGATTAATCTCCCATACCCTAGAGATACAAGGCATTTTCACTGTTTCAAATGGCAAACTGGAGTTTCTATAATACCGCCAGGGACCTCATTCTTTGTAACAATTTGAACCCAGCAGTAAACCATCTGAGGTTGTGAGGGGAGACTGCAGACTGACCTCAAGGGGGAGGTAGGTGTGTTTCTGCTCCTGTCCAACCTGTAGACAGGGGAGGTGGGGGTAGCGTAGTATGAGTTTGTACTTGTCTTTGAAGTACTGTGCTACTGTGCATTCTATGGTCTGGCCATTCTCCTGCTGCAGAGGAAACCTGAGGTCAAACAGATGAGAGAAATAAAGAAAATAATGTTTGATTGGATTTTCAAAGGGATTCAAGATCCCAAGTGGGGATTTCTGTTTGTCTTGATTGCTCTTAAATCTGTGCATGAAAGATGTGTTAAGCAGTTTTTTTTGTTTTACATCCCTATGCAAACCATTCCTGGTTATATCACAAGATACTAAAGGAATTGAGGCAGTAGTTGTGAATCTTTTATGGTGTTCTTTCTTACGTCTGGTGGCTGGCTGGTCGTCTGGTAACATTACATACTCTGTACTTCCTTTTCATCTGACCACAGTGAGTGATCTCAACCTTCAGACCTGAGAATCACAATGGCAAAACAATGGTCGGATTCACACACTGAACAATAACATTTTCCAATTTTATCACATTCTACTTTTAAATAACAGAGTTCAAATCAGATTTTACTTCAATACACAAATAGATATCAATATTTATTATTATAAAATACAGAATTGTTGGGTATAAGTATTAAAGCATTTCCACTCAGACAGACAAAAAAAACAACCCAACGCAACTATTGATTACCTGGTAATGAATGATTACCTTTGATTTCCTTGGTAAACTTTACTCTCTGGGAGTCGGTTAAGGGCTTCTGTTGTTCTTCAATGCTTTTGAAATCCAAAACCTCACACATGAACTCAATCACAGGCTGAGCCTTGTAGAATGCGGTGGCAGACACTGGAACAACAAAACACCAAACACAGCGATGAGATTCACAGACCTATCCTCCGGCTTCCAAATACATACTGTAACTTACGATTATGTAGGTTGCACTTGATTGAGGATAGTTGGTTGGGTTTACCTTTTTAGGACCAATGGCATCACCTCAAAAGTACAAGCCCCACCCAATCAGCACTTTAGGAAGAATTAAATCTATTTACTGCCTGAAACATACCATGGAATGAGATTCTATCCTCCTTCCAGTCACACACCCAACACAGAGACATACTCTAGTCAGACACACTCCCTATCATTTAGGGAATAGGGTGCTATTTGGGACGCAGCCATTTCCTGTGTGAAACCTACCGTCAATGTTTAGCATCATCTTCCACAGGGAAGGCCTGACTGATTGGTGGAACCCAAACCAGACCTCCCTGCCCCCGCCAAGGGGGTTAGAGCATCCCTCTGAAGGGGTGAAGAAAGAACGTCCGACGGGGGTGTACCTGGTGGAAGAGGGTGTGAAGACAATGTGATTCACCTCAGTCTCAACAGAATCTGGCTTCACAAGGA
This sequence comes from Oncorhynchus nerka, assembly GCF_034236695.1. NCBI lineage: Eukaryota > Metazoa > Chordata > Actinopteri > Salmoniformes > Salmonidae > Oncorhynchus > Oncorhynchus nerka. The sequence goes on from NC_088402.1 coordinate 19,883,010, forward strand.
GCCTGACAGAGGAATTTGAATAAACAGGGCCAAATACACTAGATGTAAATGGTGTGTGCATAGGTATAGAGAAAACAGTGGTTTATGAACAAATTTGAGGGAAAGATTGAAGAAATGACTTGAGGGTCATTAAGTATGTGGACCAATGTATTACAGCAGACATGGTAATGCTAAGCCTATTTGCACATTTTGTCTGAGAACTTTGTATGCAACTATAAATACCACCATTAAATACCAATATTACTTAGCGAAAATATACTGGTTGTTTTCAAGGGGAAAAGACTGACCTCATAGAGGGCAAATGTCTCATGACCACATCCAGGGCCTGGATGGTCTCGAAGGGGATGTTTGGCAGTCGTCCCGACAGGGCTTCTTGAAGAGCTTGCAAACTGACGCAGGACACCCACTTTATGGCCACTTTGAAGCTCCTGTCCTTCCCCTCGCCTGGGATGGTCACTTCCAGCTCCACCTGTCAGTGTGCGTGTACAGGTGTTTTAGTGTGTTTAAAATTGGCATGACTACCCAGTCAAAGCATCAAAAAGCTTAATAAAATGTATTTTTCATATCACCAGGCAAGTCAAGACCTTACATGGAATATGTAGCCTATACACAAGGTAAAACCACTCTCCATCCAATATCATGGATGTCATTAATATAGTATCACATTGCATGTAATCACATCGATAGTCCCATAATATCATAATTACATCACTGACACCTCAGGTCAGATGGGGAGACATACTTTTTCCCTCCCTATGGGTAAGGGCATGGCTGTGTAGAGATTCTTCCTCCCGTCATACACTGGCTTTCGATCCCCAAAGATCTGCGTTTTAAAGTGCTGTACCATGTGCTCCACAATTTCACTGAGAAGAACAAAAATGGAGCATATGAGACATTATCAACACAGTACACAGTCCTTATCACAGCCAAGACAGTTTTTATGCTATAAAATGGGTATGTCATATAACAGAAGTGCTGTGCATCTGGAACAGTTATTCTCAAAGAGTGATCATTTGGAGAGTTGAAAGACATTTCAGGGTTACAAAAAAAATATTTTTGTCTTTTCGATATTGACATTTGATTTAGTTTATTCTGTTCTTTCAAGTTTTCTAAACGGATTAAACAATTCCACAATGTACATTGCATGTGGATGAATTATGGCCACGACATCTGTTTGGTGATTAGACCTATGCTTAATGTATTTAGTCTTTATCAAATATGAAACGTTTTTTCATATTTTCAGTCTGGAACCTGTCTATATTTAGGGGGTTTATAGCCTAGGCCAATCAATTGTAAATGGCACTAGCAGTTCGCAGACTAGGGTCGTCACTGGTTACCACAGCCACAAAGTCATAAACCTACTGTTTCCACAATTTCACTTCTTAAAAATCAGATGTTAAACCTAACCTTTAACCACACTTCTAACCTTATACTAAGACAGATTTTCCTTTCGGTGAATGTTGCGCATCACTACTTCACAGGAAAGGCATTTGAGCATTAACATTTGATTTTTTTTGCCAAATGTGTTTTGGGGCAGAAATGCCATCTGGAACACGTGAACTTTCATGTGCCTTATTAACAAACTTGTATGCCATCTGTAAATACGAATACAATTGTTAAATTACGAGCCTAGTTGGTTTAGCCACGGAGAAAACAGGAACCTTCCCGCTTTCCATGATTGGCTGAGATAATGGATTGGACATGCTGAGATGAGTTCGGATTGGTCTGCCATGTAGCACGCGTCGGTCTATAATGAGCTACTTAATACGTGTAGGTAATCCTTTCTAACGCAGATTTTGAATGATAGCTCTCCACTTTCTGGAGGACCGAGTTTTGAAATCAGTAGAATGCCTGTTGGAAGAAAGAGTATGATAGCTAAGGAGAGAAATGTAGGCATTTGATTACAAGGGAGTTGAAAGAGAACACAGAAAGCTGTTGTATAAAACACATCTCTGGACTACGTCTTCAAACGAAGGGCAACCATGACAGAGGGAGATACATGCAAGAGTCTAGCTAGCTACAATTTAATATGATACGTTTCTAATTTTGTCCAAAAGTAGTTCTCATTGCAAGTTAAAGCATACAGTTATATAGCTAGCGAGAGAGCCAGCCAACGCTGGCTAATGTTACGTGTATGTATATTATTTGTATCTCAAAGACATTTGCATTGCTAGCAATAGCCTAATGTTAGCTAGCTAACATTGAACCTAGTTGGTTAGCATTTAGCTACCTGTAGATTCACGCAGGGTGGTAACGTTAGGAGTTGGGATTATGGTTCATTATTTAGCTAGCTACACAAAACCTTTTTTAACTCCATTATGCAAGTAGCCATTTCACTGTACCATTTTCACCTTCTGTATCCTGTGTATGTGACAAATAAACTTGGGATTTGATAGTGCGTTTACCGGAGACTAAATGTGCACATAATGACCAGCACCAAAGTCAAATTACGATATAACATTAAGCCAATGAGACAGTGTCCAAGTTCTAGTAGAATGCCCTGCTTCTATTTCGTCACTCACAACCGTAAGCTATGAAAGCTTTGGTGGTTTAGTACATGACCGTACTCACCGTTTAGCACATGGCCTCACATGTGAATCCTTAAAAAGTTGGGTGGGCCTAAGGCTTAAGGGTGTGAATGATGCAGAATGAGTGTAGACAAAGAGCTCTCCAGTAGGTGTACCAAGACATTCAAGGGCCCTTTTCTCAAAAGTGGGGTTACAAGTTTATCAACTTTCAAAGCAGAATTACTTTTCAATTGTTCCTCAACTGTAGTGTGACATACCATTTTCTAGCCGAGTCTCTACTTGTAAATACAATTTCAAATTTTGCTACATAGGACTGAATCGAGCCAGTCGGTCACATATAGCGATCGACTTTGTGGCTGTGGTAACTAGTGACAACCGCTAAGACCCCAAGCAGAAAATGATGCAACCGTTCCATAATTTCAACTCATTATTTGAACACATATTTCCCACCTTCAGTCAGCCAGTCCATTTTGAATTTGTGATAAAACTGTTGTCATTTGTCAAGGAATGTAGCTTGTGTATCCCATCAGTTAGATACGTTTTTAATAGGCATTTATTTCTCTAAGTCCACTCAGCAAGCATTTGTGGAGGGAGCAGTTGGAACGCAATTGAGTAAGTGAGACATGGAAGGGTAAGGGAATTTAGGGAGCAGAATTCTGTGATACTTGGCTTCTTTTTTATGTGTCGCCCAAATGCATATGTACAAATGGAACTCTAGAGTAAAGGCAAATTAACGTAGCCTTCAAGAAAAAAGAAAATACACCAAATTGTTGTACAGCTTTTTTTTCCCTATATATATATATATATATATATCATCATCTCTGGTTAAAGGTAAAGTTTTGACGTCTGTTCAAGTACTCGATTACTCATGCCCATCCCTAGCTCACATGGGGAAAATGGCGCAGCACAGCTTCCAGAAAAACAGTCTCTTTCAAACTAGGAATTTCGTGGTTAATTGTGGTAAAACAAGTAATTCTGCTCATAGATTATGGTTTTATGAACTACACATTAACACCACCAGCCCAAAGCGGGAGGTTAAAAAAATACTTTGATATACTCTGGAACTTTGGCAACTTCTAACTAGATAATTGAATACTCAGGTGAAAGCCTGTAAACCAAATAAAATGGTTCCATACCGGTTGACCCTTCTGGGGCATTTCTCTGGCTTAATGTCAATGTCGTAGTGGTAGACCTCCAGTTTGGGGATCTCCATCTCAAAGAAGTTAGCTTGCAGTTTGATTGTCCTGCCCATGGTGCCAAAGTCCGGCCGCGAGGGTGGTTTGAACACATACTCTGGCACTGGGGGAGATGGGGGATCTGGATCAGAGGGGTCAGGGGTAGGAAGCAAACAAAGGAACAAGTTAATAACTGTACAGATGGAATGGATTTTGCCTTGTCTCAGATGTGTTTTTCCAACTCCTATGTTCATTATCACAAGTTAGCAAGACACACTGTTCTAGCCTGGTCCCAGGTCTGTTTGCGCTAACGCACAAGATTGTTCTAGAATATTATTTTTAGAATTTGAATAGTTAGATGTTCAAAGCATTTGACTGCCATGCTTGAACAATTTGGTTGGTGAGCCCTGACCAAGTTTGGACACCATATTGAACACCGAGGACTGTGAAGAGACACACATAAACACAATAACTCACACCCACATGGATTTCGTATTGGAGTAATGGCCTGAGAGCACACACTTAATGTGTTGTGAAGTTATGAAATGTAATGTATATAACTGCCTTAATTTAGCTGGACCCCAGGAAGACTAACTGCTGCCTTGGATAAACTGGTTCAAAGTTAGTATTTTCTTTAGCGGTCTGTTAAGCCTAGGGATTATGTGCGTTTCCTCAGAAGCTTAGCTATGACGAGAGGGTCAAATTTTCAACTTCTAATCAGCATGTCTAAGAATAACTGGCATCCCACGTGATAACCAGCTTTGTTGTAATAGGTAGAGAAGGGGATATCAGACCCTTGAAATTCGGGACATATGATGTAAAACAAGTCCCTTTGGAAAATAATGGTTATTCGGACACGACCTGACTTGAGTTCTAAATAGTAGGCATTTTACGAATGCAAAAAAAAATGTTTTATAGTATGTGAATCTTTAAAAATCGAGTATGCTTTAAATGCCTCGCTGTTCTACTCATTTTGGCTTGTCATCTATTAGAATTCACTGCACACTTTAAGAGAAACGTTATTCCTGAGTCTGTTTGACAACAGCTGATAATCAGATAAGTGGACGCCCTGTACCTAAATGAATGAATGGTAGGAATCAACACAGTTGGGCATTACATTACGCATCCTCAGGATGGGTGAGCCTAGTATCTTGATATGTTACCTACTGCATTAGTTCTTAATAGGACGCAGTAAAATTAGTACACAGTATGTCGTTTTAGTAAGTAGCAGGCAAGACAGATTTCGGACATGGCCGATGTGCTCCAGTGCAGTCAGCTGTTGTCCAGTGTTTCTTGCCGGTAAACACTACCTAATTGATTCCTACAGTTATACTTGCCCTATTTTATATCCAATGTCCTTTGCCTGCCAGAATCAAGACATTTAAAGATGTGGGAAGCTCTAAAAGGCTAGCACGGGCAAGCTACTCTTCCTTGCTTTCACGAAATGAAAAAATAAATAAATTTGCAAATGTTTTGCCAGCACCCCCTTGTAAATGGTAGTGGGACATCATGTTACCAAAAGCTGTCCCCTGCTCCAAAAATCCCACTCCACCCCTGGGCACGCAAGTGAGTAGATCAACGGAATGAAGCTTGTAGTAACCTTAAGTGTTTTCACACATACAGTATCAGTCAAAGGTTGACACACCTACTCATTCAAGGGTTTCTTTATTTTTTACATTATTTTCCACATTGTAGAATAGTGAAGGCATCAAAACTATGAAATAACACATGGAATAGTGTAGTAACCACTCTGTGGTCCAGCTCATCCCAAACCATCTCAATTTGGTTGAGGTCAGGTGATTTTGGAGGCCAGAGCATCTGATGCAGCACTCAATCACTCTCTTTCTTGGTCAAATAGCCCTTACACAGCCTGGAAGTACACAGTCCTGTTGAAAAACAAATGATAGCCCCACTACATGCAAACCAGATGGGATGGTGTATTGCTGCAGAATGCTGTGGAAGCCATGCTGGTTAAGTATGCCTTGAATTCTAAATAAATCAGTGTCACCAGCAAAGCACCCCCACCTCCATGCTTCAGTGGGAACCACACATGTAGAGATCCTCCGTTCACCCACTCTGCGTCTCACAAAGACACGGCGGTTGGAACCAAAAATCTCAAATTTGGACTCAGACCAAAAGGACAGATTTCCACCAGTCTAATGTCCATTGCTTGCATTTCTTGGTCCAAGCGAGTTTCTTATCATTGGTGTCCTTTAGTAGTGGATTCTTTGCAGCAATTTCACCATAAAGGCCTGATTCACGCATTCTCCTTTGAACAGTTGCTGTTGAGATGCGTCTGTTACTTGAACTCTTTAGAGTTTATTTGGTCTGCAATTTCTGTGTCTGGTAACTAATTAACTCATTTTTTGGAATGCCCTTGAAGAAACATTCAAAGTTCTTGACTGACCATGTCTTAAAGTAATGGACTGTTGTTACTCTTTGCTTATTTGAGCTGTTCTTGCCATAATATGGACTTGGTCTTTTACCAAATAGGGCACTCTTCTGTATATACAAGGTCCCCTACCCTAATTGAAATGCATTCCAGGTGACTACCTCATGAAGCTGGTTAAGAGAATGCCAAGAATGTGCAAAGCTGTCAAGGCAAAGGGTGGATACTTTGAAGAATCTCAAATATATATTTTGATTTGTTTAACATGTGTTTACTACATAATTCCATGTGTGATATTTCATAGTGTTGTCGTCATCTTCACTATTATTCTACAATGTAGAAAATCATAAAAATAAAGAAAAACCCTGGAATGAGTAGGTGTGTCAAACTTGACTGGTACTGTAGTTCTGAGCAATAGTTGAATCAGTGATTATTTGTTAATTTTTTGGGGTCCGGTTGGTTTCACATTGCCAAATGTCAAACTAAAATGGCTTAACAAAATCATGTTCATACCAGTCATTTGTTTAGAGAAAACTCTCACATTAAATCCATGTATTATCATTAATCAGCATAACTTGTGTCCGAAACGTCATATTACTTTCTCTTTGGTATTCCAACAACCTGCGGGAGGAAACGCGAGTAGGCTAAATTCAGTAGCCTATAGCTCCACCCTTTGAGCGACCCACGTTGTGTCATTTTGTGCATTCCCAAGTGCAGATAGTATATTCACACTAGGGCTGGGACAACACCAGTATCAAGAAACTCGTTAGCATTGTAGAAAGGAAACCAAACAGATTTCAATTCTTTAGGAAAACAGCCCTAATGTTGAAGAAAAAAAGAAAGAAAAAAAAACATTGTCATCCAGTCACATTTATTTATTTTCCAAGCTATAGCCGGTGCTGAGCGATTAACTGAAACTGGTTATTTTCAATTTTTTTTAACTAATGGACTGGTGTCAGTTCAATTATTTTAATTCCATGTGTTTCTCTGTGAGCTCAATGCACACATTGCAGTTTCTCTAGAGATAAATCAGATCCGGCCTGAACTGTGCGATGTAGTAGGGAGTTGTAGTTTCCAACAGGCCAATAATCTACCAACTTAAGCACCTAAAACTTGGTAATTAACTACGACCATAATCCATTGTGCATCTACATTACATGACCAAGAGTATGTGGACACCTGCTCGTCGAACATCTCATTCTAAAACCATGGGCAATAATATGGAGTTGTTCCCCACTTTGATGCTATAACAGCCTTGAAAGTCACAGCTCTTCAGCAAGGCCTTTCTACTGCCAATGTTTGTCTATGGAGATTGCATGGCAGTGTGCTCAATTTTATAAGCCTGTCAAGCAACAGGTGTGGCTGAAATAGCCACTAATTTGAACAGGTGTCCATATACTTCTGTATAAAAATGTATAATATTTATTAGGGTACTTCTCCAATCTGTGTTTTTATGACCGTCACGGAATAGAACAACGCTCAATCGTGAGGTGATATAAGAGCAGCTGTTGCTTCACGGGGCATCTACCTGAAAATACATGATCTAAGTGATTGATAGTTGGTATTCAGCAGTCATAAAAGTATGACTTATTTACTTTACATGTTGCGTTTTTGTTCAGTAAAGTGTTGGTCCCATGTTTAATGAGCTGAAATGAAAGACACCAGAATTTTTCAATACACAAATAAAGCTGATTTATCTCAGATTTTGGGCACAAATTTGTTTACATCCCCATTAGTGAACATTTCTCCTTTGTAAAGATAATCCATCCACTCGACAGGTGTGGCATATCAAGACATGGATTAAACAGCATGATCATTTCTCAGGTGCAACTTGTACTGGGAACAAAAGGCCACTTAAATGTTCAGTTTTGGCACACAACACAATGCCACAGATGTTTCAAATTGAGGAGTGTGGGGCTTCAGGGTAGCCTAGTGGTTAGAGCATTGGACTAGTAATCGGAAGGTTGCGAGTTCAAATCCCCGAGCTGACAAGGTACAAATCTGTCGTTCTACCCCTGAACAGGCAGTAAACCCACTGTTCCTAGGCCGTCATTGAAAATAAATATTTGTCCTTGCCTAGTTAAAGGTAAAAATAAAATTGGCAGAAATGTCCACCAGAGCTGTTGCCAGATAACTGAATGTTCCCTTCTCTACCATAACGTCATTTTAGAGAATTAGGCAGTACGTCCAACCGGCATCATAACCGCAGATCACGTGTAACCACGCCAGCCCAGGACCTCCACATCAGACTTCTTCACCTGCGGGATTGTCTGAGACCAGCCTCCCGGACATCTGATGAGTATTTTGTCTTTAATAAAGCCTTTGTGGGGAAAAACTCATTCTGATTGGCTTGGCTCCCAAGTAGGTTGGCCTGTGCCCTCCCAGGCCAACCCATGGTTGCACTCCTGGCCAGTCATGTGAAATCCCTAGATTAGGGCCCAATGATTTTTTAAAAATTGATTGAATTCCTTATATGAACTGTAACTCAGTAAAATCGTTACATTTATATTTTTGTTCAGTATACAAAATTGTGATTTTGCCAGACAGCATAGACAGAAGCTCTAGAGATGAGATGCTGACTTGGAATGAAATAAAGTCAAATAAAACAAATCTAATATACACAATTTAAATATTTTATCCAAGTGCATAAATGATTGTTAATAAGTGACAAGTAAATTGGCAGTCACTACCATCATGGGACTTCAATTGTTTTATTCTGTTTTACAGCATTCAACCCACAACGCAAATTAATGTTAAAAAAATACACCCAGATTTGTTATTTATTTTTATAATCTAACATAAACCTCAAAATGCACTAGTCGCTCAACACTAGCTATAGCACACAATATTTTACATACAGCAGATTACTAAAGGACCAAAGAGCTTGTTCTGCTTTGTGTTTTCATTTTTGCCATGGAAAAAAATATTGCGATAATGGTATCATCACAGCCCTGGTTCACACCAGTCCAAACAAACCGAACTAAAGGGGGGGAAAACATGCCACAGTTCTGAAAAGTCACTCCAAACTAATTTAGTGTTAAAGTACCCTAAGATTGGTGTGAAAGAAGCTTACCAGAGCCAATTGACCCCGAGGAGTGAGGTGGTTCAAGCATCTCAGCAGCTAGAAGAGAAAAACATTTGTCAATTGACATGACTCACAATGATTAAAATGAAGGCTGCATGGATCACAAAATGTTCTGTAATATTCTTAGAACTTCCTCCTATTCATAATGCCCAAATAAAACCTTGTCACTTCATTCTCCATGTTCATTTTCATGCCCTATAGTTTATTGCTGCATAGATAGCAACTACAGACCCTACCAGTACGCTTGTTTACTCGATGGAGTAGTGTGGATAAAGGTACAATTTGGACTACAGTGGAATCCCTCATCCCTGCATTGAGGTAGGTTTTCCAACCCATCCATCGTACCTGCTTGCATCTTCTGGCACACAGACTACCCATTTCCAAATGCCTCACCCTCTTATCAGCCTTAGAACAGAATCATGTACAACTGCTGAGCCAATTTTTCAGCTCCCTTATCAACAAGTACACACCAGCAGCTCAGCAACCTGGCAATCTGACCACTCCTAAAACCAACCATCTTCCTGAAACTGGTCATCATCATTCTCAGTAAGGATTGGAAATAATTAACTGGATATAGTCAACCAGTGTATCAGTGGTGCAACCTTATTTTCTAGCAAATATTTATTTTCACATAACTGGCTCCACTTTGAACAACTTAAGAGTAATGAAAAATTACCCACTAGTAGTATAGCATAAAATATCTGTTGGCTAGTCTCGTCACCATTGATGCTTTCCCCCAACCTAAATACCAGGCCATGTTCCCACCTGCACAAACTAAAACAGCATGTTAGGAGAGGATATTTTCTTTCATTGGCCTTCACTTAATGGCATTTTGTTAGTGATCAAACAATTATTTCCCCATTCTCAATTTCAACTTAATATCTAGTTAAATGTAGCTAGCGAATGATGCACAACTTAAGTATTGTTGCTAGCTCAATATATAGCAAGCTGACTGGTCTCCATAATGGTAGCTAACGGCAAAAAGAATAACTCGGTGCAAACAGTCTCCGAAATGTAGCGGGTTAGTCAGCTAGCAAGTTAGACAACAAGCAATGGTTAACAGGTAGCTAACTAATTCATTAGAACGCAAACCAAGTTAGCTAGCTAACATTTGAAAAGGTTAACAAGCCGCCGTTGGATAACAAGGCGACTGCCCGTTAGCAGGCGAACGTTAGCTAGTTTACTAAAAATGAGTTCCTCTGAGCTAGCTACTGGCCAACCATCTATTATTTTAAATATAAAAATATATATATTTGCACAAAAATGTCTCCTGCTTTAGGATTGGACTTGAACAAGATTGAAGTTAATCGACTTCCAACTATCGTTAGCCAGGTCAACAGGCTTAGCTAACATTAGTTAACTAGCTAACAACAACAGGCCATGCAAACGGTGGCAAGGCTTGCTAACGCGAGATCTAGCTAGCTACTTAGGGACAAAATGTTAAACTGAGTTTGGCGAACAATGTTACAAAATGAAAACAAAACCGTGTAAATGATTAGAGGCCCCAAAAGCCAAACTATCACTATCAGCACATTTATTCGCTATCCGTCTTGCTAACTAGCAAAATGCTAAACTTACCTCCAGCTGCTCCACTGGAATACATTTTATCGGTTGTTCAGCGTGCACTCTGTGGTCGTACGTACGGGTACTCCACTTTTCTTAAACGTCGCCAAAATACATACGTAAATGGGTACTATATATATATAAAACAATGTGGGTGGCTCGGTTAGGAAGTGGAAGGTTTTAGCCAAGCAGTAAATTACAACACCACGAGAGCTTTATCATCCTCGGCACCGCACCATCCCCCAAACACAAACGGGAGCTATGCCGAGAGAGGCTAGGGAAGGATCTGTGTGATGTCACACAGTCCTCTCTCTTATCCCCGCGCGGTCTTTCCTTGGATCGTGTTCATTTTACAACATTGCGAAATTCAGAGGAAGATGAATAAATTAAAGTGCAATGAATGTATTTCATTCGGTCCCTGTAAACACTACAATATTAAAATAGCTGTAACGTTACCAACCAAATGTGTCATTTTACTTAATTTGGCCACTGCCGAATTCAATGGAAGAAGAAACAGCAGTCATTTTCGGGGCATGTTGTATTTGAAATAAACGCTCACTGATAAACCCATCTCGTGGATTCCACAAAAGTCCTGCGAACTAGCTTAACATTCATTATTGTTACTGGATGATTTTGTATTGGTGTAGCTAGTAGGCCAAAGCAGGCCAGCCTTATCATGCCATATGTCCTATGTCCCCCTACTTATCCTCCTCAAATATGGGCTCCGGAGTGGCGGAGTGGACTAAGGCACTGCATCTCATTGTTTTAGGTGTCACCACAGACACCCTGGTTCAAATACAGGCTGTATATCCAGGCTGTGAAGGCTGTCCTTGTAAATAAGAATTTGTTCTTAACCAACTTGCCTAGTTAAATAAATAACAACTGTGTCTTGACCAGTAGGGGCAGCCTAACATTTACGGGCCTTTAGAGTTTAGGGGCCCAGCCAACTACACAAACAAATTCACTTCCATTTGTAAACTTAGGCCAACCAAAAAGAGATCAACATCAATGGAGTGACAGGTGGCCTAGAGGTTGGAGAGACAAACCAGTAGCCAGAAATTTCTGAAAATATACAGAACTGAACTTGCAACCTGCTGTGGGCTGCTGCATTTTACCCCTGGCACCATTTCCTGCCATTGTGCCATGGAGCAAGGCACTTAACCACCTTAAACTGCTCTTGTTCCAGGCGTGCTACTACCTGGTGGCTAACCGTGTGCCTCTCCAAGGGTGTGTATTTGGTGGGGGTGAGATAGACATATTTCTGTATTTCACAAAATGGACACTAATCCATTCGATTCTATTCAGAGGACTCATCCCATTAACTTATTAGGCCAATATGAACTAACAAATCCAATCATTAGACTACCTCATAGGCCTATTTACACTTCACTCCATAAGTATTTGGACTGTGAAGTTACATTTTGTTATCTCACTCTATACTCCAGCATTTTAGAATTGAGCTAGAATGTTTCATATTAGGTGACAGTACAGAATATCACCTTTTATTTGAGGGTATTTTCATACATATAGTATGTGCCGAAGACGTAGATGTTGATTATGGCAGCCCCCCGCAACTCTCTGATTCAGAGGGGTTGGGTTAAATGCGGAAGACACATTTCAGTTGAATGCATTCAGTTTTACTACTGACTAGGTATCCCCCTTTCCTATCTGTTTTACCATTTAGAAATTAAAGCACTTTATGTATCTAGTCTCCCCATTTGAAGTATTTCAAATCAAAATCAAACGTATTTATATAGCCCTTCGTACATCAGCTGATATCTCAAAGTGCTGTACAGAAACCCAGCCTAAAACCCCAAACAGCAAGCAATGCAGGTGTAGAAGCACAGTGGCTAGGAAAAACTCCCTAGAAAGGCCAAAACCTAGGAAGAAACCTAGAGAGGAACCAGGCTATGTGGGGTGGCCAGTCCTCTTCTGGCTGTGCCGGGTGGAGATTATAACAGAACATGGCCAAAATGTTCAAATGTTCATAAATGGCCAGCATGGTCAAATAATAATAATCACAGGCAGAACAGTTGAAACTGGAGCAGCAGCACGGCCAGGTGGACTGGGGACAGCAAGGAGTCATCATGCCAGGTAGTCCTGAGGCATGGTCCTAGGGCTCAGGTCCTCAGAGAGAGAGAAAGAAAGAGAGAATTAGAGAGAGCATACTTAAATTCACACAGGACACCGGATAGGACAGGAGAAGTACTCCAGATATAACAAACTGACCCTAGCCCCCCGACACAAACTACTGCAGCATAAATACTGGAGGCTGAGACAGGAGAGGTCAGGAGACACTGTGGCCCCATCCGATGATACCCCCGGACAGGGCCAAACAGGAAGGATATAACCCCACCCACTTTCCCAAAGCACAGCCCCCACACGACTAGAGGGATATCTTCAACCACCAACTTACCATCCTGAGACAAGGCCGAGTATAGCCCACAAAGATCTCCGCCACGGCACAACCCAAGGGGGGGGCGCCAACCCAGACAGGAAGATCACATCAGTGACTCAACCCACTCAAGTGACGCACCCCTCCTAGGGACGGCATGAAAGAGCACCAGTAAGTCAGTGACTCAGCCCCTGTAATAGGGTTAGAGGCAGAGAATCCCAGTGGAAAGAGGGGAACCGGCCAGGCAGAGACAGCAAGGGCGGTTCGTTGCTCCAGAGCCTTTCCGTTCACCTTCACACTCCTGGGCCAGACTACACTCAATCATATGACCCACAGAAGAGATGAGTCTTCAGTAAAGACTTAAAGGTTGAGACCGAGTTGCGTCTCTCACATGGGTAGGCAGACCATTCCATAAAAATGGAGCTCTATAGGAGAAGGCCCTGCCTCCAGCTGTTTGCTTAGAAATTCTAGGGACAATTAGGAGGCCTGCGTCTTGTGACCGTAGCATATGTGTAGGTATGTACGGCTGGACCAAATCAGAGAGATAGGTAGGAGCAAGCCTATGTCATGCTTTGTAGGTTAGCAGTAAAACCTTGAAATCAGCCCTTGCCTTGACAGGAAGCCAGTGTAGGGAGGCTAGCACTGGAGTAATATGATCAAATTTGTGGGTTCTAGTCAGGATTCTAGCAGCCGTATTTAGCACCTACTGAAGTTTATTTAGTGCTTTATCCGGGTAGCCGGAAAGTAGAGCATTGCAGTAGTCTAACCTAGAAGTAACAAAAGCATGGATTCATTTTGCTGCATCATTTTTGGACAGAACGTTTCTGATTTTTGCAATGTTACGTAGATGGAAAAAAGCTGTCCTTGAAACAGTCTTCATATGTTCGTCAAAAGAGAGATCAGGGTCCAGAGTAACACCGAGGTCCTTCACAGTTTTATTTGAGGCGACTGTACAACCATTAAGATGAGTTGTCAGATTCAACAGAAGATCTCTTTGTTTCTTGGGACCTAGAACAAGCATCTCTGTTTTGTCCGAGTTTAAAAGTAGAAAGTTTGCAGCCATCCACTTCCTTATGTCTGAAACACAGGCTTCTAGCGAGGGCAATTTTGGGGCTTCACCATGTTTCATTGAAATGTACAGCTGTGTGTCATCCGCATAGCAGTGAAAGTTAACATTATGTTTTCGAATGACATCCCCAAGAGGTAAAATATATAGTGAAAACAATAGTGGAACCTTGAGGAACACCGGAATTTACAGTTGATTTGTCAGAGGACAAACCATTCACAGAGACAAACTGATATCTTTCTGACAGATAAGATCTAAACCAGGCCAGAACTTGTCCGTTTAGACCAATTTTGGTTTCCAATCTCTCCAAAAAAATGTGGTGATCGATGGTATCAAAAGCAGCACTAAGATCTAGAAGCACAAGGACAGATGCAGAGCCTCGGTCTGATGCCATTAAAAGGTCATTTACCACCTTCACAAGTGCAGTCTCAGTGCTATGATGGGGTCTAAAACCAGACTGAAGCATTTCGTATACGTTGTTTGTCTTCAGGAAGGCAGTGAGTTGCTGCGCAACAGCCTTTTCTAACATTTTTGAGAGGAACGGAAGATTCAATATAGGCCAATCGTTTTTTATATTTTCTGGATCAAGGTTTGGCTGTTTCAGGAGAGGCTTTATTACTGCCATTTTTAGTGAGTTTGGTACACATCCGGTGGATAGAGAGCCGTTTATTATGTTCAACATAGGAGGGCCGAGCACAGGAAGCAGCTCTTTCAGTAGTTTAGTTGGAATAGGGTCCAGTATGCAGCTTGAAGATTTAGAGGCCAAGTATTTGAATAAATTAACTTATTGTGTATTAAAGGGGTCAACATTTTAAGTGTTTAGTCCCATATTCCTAGCAAGCAATGACTACGTCAAGCTTGTGACTCTACAAACTCGTTGGATGCATTTGCAGTTGATTATGCTTTGGATTATGTTTTGCCCAATAGGAACAGAATAATGTCCTGTGCCAATTTGGTACCCGTTTTATTGTAAGTAAGAATAAACTCAGCAAAAAAAGAAATGTCCTCTCACTGTCAACTGCGTTTATTTTCAGAAAACTTAACATGTGTAAATATTTGTATGAACATAGCAAGATTCAACAAATGAGACATAAACTGAACAAGCTCCACAGACATGTGACTAACAGAAAAAGTAACAGTCAGTATCTGGTGTGGCCACCAGCTACATTAAGTACTGCAGTGTTTCTCCTCCTCATGGACTGCACCAGATTTGCCAGTTCTTGCTGTGAGATGTTACCCCACTCTTCCACCAAGGCACCTGCAAGTTCCCGGACATTTCTGGGGGGAATGGCCCTAGCCCTCACCCTCCAATCCAACAGGTCCGAGACTTACTCAATGGGATTGAGATCCGGGCTCTATGCTGGCCATTGCAGGACACTGACATTCCTGTTTTGCAGGAAATCACGCACAGAATGAGTAGTATGGCTGGTGGCATTGCCATGCTGGAGTGTCATGTCAGGATGAGCCTGCAGGAAGTATACCACATGAGGGAGGAGGATGTCGTCCCTGTAATGCACAGCGTTGAGATTATCTGCAATGACAACAAGCTCAGTCCAATGATGCTGTGACTCACCGCCCCAAACCATGACGGACCCTCCACCTCCAAATCGATCCCACTCCAGAGTACAGGCCTCGGTGTAACGCTCATTCCTATGATGATAAATGCGAATCCGACCATCACCCCTGGTGAGACAAAACCGTGACTCATCAGTGAAGAGCACTTTTTCCAGTCCTGTCTGGTCCAGCGACAGTGGGTTTGTGCCCATAGGCGATGTTGTTGCCGGTGATGTCTGGTGAGGACCTGCCGTACAACAGCCCTACAAGCCCTCAGTCCAGCCTCTCTCAGTCTATTGTGGACAGTCTGAGCACTGATGGGGGATTGTGTGTTGCTGGTGTAACTCGGGCAGTTGTTGTTGCCATCCTGTATCTGTCCCGCAGGTGTGGTGTTCGGATGTACCGATACGGTGCAATTGTTGTTACACGTGGTCTGCCACTGCGAGGACGATCAGCTGTCCATCCTGTCTCCCCGTAGCGTTGTCTTAGGCGTCTCACAGTAAGGACATTGCAATTTATTGCCCTGGCCAC
The DNA here is from genome assembly GCF_034236695.1 of Oncorhynchus nerka. NCBI lineage: Eukaryota > Metazoa > Chordata > Actinopteri > Salmoniformes > Salmonidae > Oncorhynchus > Oncorhynchus nerka. The sequence continues at coordinate 19,899,296 of NC_088402.1, forward strand.
ATCCGCAGTCATCATGCCTCCTTGCAGCATGCCTAAGGCACGTTCACGCAGATGAGCAGGAAACCTGGGCATCTTTCTTTTGGTGTTTTTCAGAGTCAGTAGAAAGGCCTCTTTATTGTCCTATTTTTTAATAACTGTGACCTTAATTGCCTCCCGTCTGTAAGCTGTTAGTGTCTTAACGAACGTTCCACAGGTGCATGTTCATTTATTGTTTATGGTTCATTGAACAAGCATGTTAAACCGTGTTTAAACCCTTTACAATGAAGATCTGTGAAGTTATTTGGATTTTTACGAATTATCTTTGAATGACAAGGTCCTGAAAAAGGGACATTTCTTTTTATGCTGAGTTTAGAATATGTTTTTGAACACTTCTATACTGAACAGAATTTAAGTTTATATTGGGAAATCAGTCAATTTAAATCAATTAATAGGCCCTAATCTATGGATATTAAATGACTGGGCAGGGGTATAGCCATGGGTGGGCCTGGGAGGGGATAGCCCCACCCACTTCAAATCAGATTGTATTGGTCACATGCACATGTTTTGCTGATGTTATTGTGGGTGTAGCGAAATGCTTGTGTTTCTAGCTCCAATAGTGCAGTAATATCTAACAATTTCACAACAATACACACAATACACACATCTAAAGTAAAGGAATAGAAAAAGAGTATATAAATATTTTGACGAGCAATATCGGAGCAGCATAGACTAAATTACAGTAGAATAGAATACAGTACATACATATGGGATGAGTAATGCAAAATATGTAAACATTATTAAAGTGACTAGCATTCCATTATAAAAGTGTCATGTGATTTCAAATCTATGTATATAGTGCACCAGCCTCTAAGGTGCTAGGGATGGCTATTTAACAGTCTGATGGCATCTCGGTCTCAGCTTTGATGCACCTGTACTGACCTCACCTTCTGGATGATTGCGGAGTGAACAGGCAGTGGCTATGGTGGTTGTTGTCCCTGATGATCTTTTTGGCCTTCCTGTGACATTGGGACATTGGGTGCTGTAGGTGTCCTTGGGAGCCAGGCCCACCCACTGGGGAGCCAAGCCCAGTCAATCAGAATGAGGTTTTCCCCACAAAGGGTTTTATTACAGACAGAATTACTCCTCAGTTTCATCAGCTGTCCGGCTGTCTGGTCTCAGATGATCCCTCAGGTGAAGAAGCTTGATGTGGAGGTCCTGGGTTTGTGTGGTTACACTTGGTCTGCGGTTGTGAGGCCGTTTGGACCTACTGCCAAATTCTCTAAAACAACGTTTGAGGTGGCTTATGGTAGAGAAATGAGCCTTCCAATCTCTGGCCATAGCTCTGGTGGACATTTCTGCAGTTAACATGCTAATTTTACGCTCCCTCAAAACTTGAGACATCTGTGGCATTGTGTTGTGTGCCAAAACTGCACATTTTAGAGTGACCTTTTATTGTCCCCAGCATAAGGTGCACCTGTGTAATGATAATGCTGTTTAATCAGCTTCTTAATATGCCACACCTGTCAGGTGGATGGATTATCTTGGCAAAGAATAAATGCTAACTAACAGGAATGTAAACAAATTTGTGCACAAAAATTGAGATCAAGCTTTTTGTGTATTTGGAAAATTTCTGGGATCTTTTATTTCAGCTCATGAAACATGGGACCAACACTTTACATATTGCATTTATATTTTAGTTCAATATACATTAATGTGGATGCTACCATGATTATGGAAAATCATGAATCATGATTACAAGTCCAATACTCTAACCACTAGGCTACCCTAGGGGGCAGGGCTACCCTGCCCTGCCTAGTGGTTAATGCTAATCTCCACTGTTAGGTAATGGTGAAAAGTTTGCATGTTTTGTTGTAGCCTCTGAAAGGCATCTCACTCATTAGGCCTATTCATTTTTCATGACATTATCAGGATTCATGTAGAAATGTTCAGAAACATCTTTATTACAGACTTTAAAAGAAAATTACTCGTCATCATTCACCATTCAGTTAATATTTGGCAACATTTCTGAACGGTAAAACAGATATGTATGGAAATACCCTCAAATAAAGTTAACATTCGGTACTGTCGCCTCATATGAAACGTTTGATCTCAAATCCAAAATGCTGGATGGAGTTGGTCTACAATGAATAGATCTATAAACAATTAAAGAACTTCATTATTTTGGATTTGGCCATTTTTTGACTTTATTGATTGATTACATACAGTATGCAACAATAGCCTACTACGTTGAGTATCCGGCTTCGAATGATGCCCGGTCCCCAAATATTTTCTTGGAATGTCTTGTCGCGTGTGGCTGACGTTGATTCCACTGCGTCGCACCAAGTAATGATTACGTTCCCTCATTCACCACCGAGCGGCGCCATTTTACTACAATACGCACGTTGTTCAGTTGCGTGCAACATCCACAGAGCTAAGTGAACATAGTGCTAAAATAAATAAATGTTGTCTGTTTCCGTTGTTGCAATGCATTTTCGGTGTGGTTAAACGTGGCCGTAGTTGAGGGACAAATAATCGAGATTAATTAGGTAGTTTCCATAGATTTTCCACCGTGGTAAGAGAAATGTGTGATATAGCCTAATAATGCATTTTCTGCAGAAATGTTAATCTTTATGAGGATGAGGTAGACCTTGATGTGACGTTAAAACGAACATAGGCCTACAAATGAATGGGCGTATAGGCCTTTAAGGCTGACAATATGGGGTAAAATCACACAAAAACACTTGTTTCTTCTTCATTTATAAATATGCAAGTAAAACACAGATCTAGTTTTATCTGTTCGTTGCATCACCTGCATTTTATGTTGTGGCAATCGAAACTGTTTAATTTCTGTCTCTGCATTAAGTCCAATCATGAAACATTTTAAGATAAATACTGTAGTCATTTCATTTTTTTGTTTCGTTTCTTGTCGAAAACGGAATTATTAATGGCAGGCAACACAACAGTCGTAATGTTTTAATGCTGAAGCTCATGATAGACTGATATATTCTTGTAGACGTTTTGGAAACTGCAATTTACCACCCTAAAATGTCAATCGATGACATGACACCCAGTTTAATTGCCCGTTTTGATTGATAGTAAAAACACAACAAAGTAGCCTGAGTCGTATATCGCCTATGGCAAACTGGTCGAGCGAGTTGGGGTGTATGCTGTATACGCGCCTTGGCCAATGGAACCAGATCCTCCCTGCAGTGCGTAAGAGCGCAATTTAGGATTTAACCAAGTCTTTGCTGAGGGGCTGGCAGAAGTTCGAGAGACCCCGTCGGTGTAAGCACATATCACACAATGCCAGTGTAGTCTTCAGTCAGTCTTCAGACGTCTCATTGGAGTTAGACTGCCACTTAACGTTGCTGCTTTCGAACTATGACTGGAGTATTCGACCGAAGGATTCCGAGTTTCAAACCTGCCGACTTCCAGAACCCTTTTCAGGTTTCCACCACAATGCACCACCCGTCTCAGGAATCCCCTACGCTACCCGAGTCTACGGCCACGGATTCTGGCTACTATAGCCCTGCTGGAGCAGTGCACCATGGCTATTGTTCGCCTAATTCCACCTCGTATGGGAAACCTCTCAATGCCTATCAATACCAGTACCACGGCGTAAACGGATCTGCGGGAAATTACCCTGCAAAAACATACCCAGACTACAGCGCATACACAGCCTCTGCTTACCACCAATATGCTGGAACTTATAGCAGAGTACAACCACAACCATTAAGTCCGCAAGGTAATTACACAATGTTTTATTGTATTTGTATTAGGCTATTATTATTATTGAATCAAATTTGTGTTGTGTTCGACCTCACACGATTTTTACATGCGTGTATTTCAAACTGGGGTAGGCTATTTTTCCATCATGGTAAAATTCTTTAAATCAAATTTGGTAAAAAGGGGCACAAAGTTTTCACCGAAGTTATTCTGTAAAAAGGACGTACTTTTCCTTTACCAGTTAGATTCTTTGCGAGACGCATTAGCTTCAATATCCGCCTATAAATCGACAGATGTCCTCTTGATTTGATCGCTCTGAAATAGATGCAATACCCAGGAAATATGACTGTATTATGCAAATACTTTGTTAGTACACCACAGATAAAACAATTGATTTATTTCTTTCAGAAAAAGAAGTAGCAGAACCTGAAGTGAGGATGGTAAACGGAAAGCCCAAGAAAGTCAGAAAACCACGGACAATCTACTCCAGTTTTCAGCTAGCTGCCCTGCAGCGGAGATTTCAGAACACACAGTACCTCGCGCTGCCAGAGAGAGCAGAGCTCGCGGCTTCGTTGGGACTCACGCAAACGCAGGTAAATGGGTTACTTTTCTAAATGTCATTGAGTGTTCAGTTTCATTCTGTTTTAGTTTTTTAAATCAAAATTATCAGTTCAAATTTGCATTGTGTTTACAACATACATGTAATGCGTAAAGTGTACGTAATGAATTCTTGAACAATTATTGAAGGCTTAATTCATATGCATACTTTTGTATAATAGCATTTTGGGATGTTAATATGATGTTATTTATTAACTCACTTTGACATATTTCTAATCCATCCTCAGGTCAAAATCTGGTTCCAGAACAAAAGGTCGAAACTGAAGAAAATTATGAAGAATGGTGAGCTTCCACCGGAACACAGCCCGAGCTCCAGCGACCCTATGGCATGCAACTCTCCGCAGTCCCCCGCCGTCTGGGACACGCATGGCCCGTCCAGGCCTCACAGCCACCAGGCGCAGAACATCATCCCCGCGGCCTCCACCTTTTTGGAAAACTCCGCATCTTGGTACTCCACGGCTGGTGCCATGAATTCTCACCTCCAGGCCCCCAACTCGATACAGCACTCTTTGGTTCTTGGATCTGGGACGTTATACTGAAACCCAGTTCAACAAATATTTACATTGTATGGGACTCGTGTTTAAAATGTCCAGAGGAATATGCAATGTATTGATGACAGTCATAGAAGAACGTGTATAATGTGTAAATGTGTGCATGTAATTTATTGCATTTTGGAAGACAAATTAAACGTTTTAAACCGACAATGCAACCTAGAGACTTTTAATGACACCCTCCTGAATTATGACTTAGACAAAAACAATTGCTGATAGCCTACCCACAAGTCCTCCCTCACGATTAGGCTGTTCGCACTGAAAATCAATGACACCTTACTATTACAAAATTTGCCCACATTCTGAGACACTTTAAATACATGTACAGATCAAACTCGAGATAAATTGCCTGGGCTGTCTGCGTGACATATTTGGTCAGTTGTGCACATTTGTGATTGACTTTAAATATTAATTTGGGGACAAAACTATCAACACGGAGATGGGTATACTGACCTTAAGCTATAGGCCTACAATTAGGCTATTTTTCATTTTCAACAAGCCGGAATTCTCAGGGGGAGTTACCTGCTGGTATGCCAAAAGGTTAGCCTAGATTTGTTTTATGTCATGTTATGTAGTTTTTCATGTTTAGTACTACAACCTGTTTTATGGTTATGCGCATATTACATGCCCAGAGTACATTATGTTTTGAGCGGATCCATAACGGACTAAAACAGAACCGTATCGAAGAGAGCATCATAGTTTATGAGTGTCTATTGGTTTTGACATCCAGTTACATGTGGATGAATTGATTGCAGGTAAAGGCCTATTGATGTTCCTCTGAAAGACAACATTTCAAGGACTGGTATGCTGTTGTTACTACTTTATTAAACAGTCATAACAAAACATATTATTTCGTTTTTTCTTGTTGTCCGTGGTGATCGAGATGTAAACCAAACAAAATAATCAATAATTCACACGATTTATATCAGATTATTGTAAAGATACAGACATTGTTGTTGATACTATTTTCTTGCAGGTTAATTCTAGTATACATGTATTATTATTATGCCTATTATTTAAATCATGTTAGCACATTTCAGTCTCGTGTTTTGGAGTTGCATCTGGATTCCAACCTCCCCCAAAGAATATGGGTGTCCGTCTGGCAGACAGTCTGCAGCCGTGCTCTCTTTTTGTCCCCTAGAATTAGTTGCTTTGACTGGCAGAGAGGAGGCGAATGGGCGGTACGAAGATCTGAGACAATTTACATTCCTGTGGGGGCAAACCGGCTCCAGAGCTCTGCCACTCCCGGCCACAGCCCACCTCCGTCAGACCTTCCGGGTAAAATAAAATCTTCAACATTTGAACATATCATTAGCTACCATCAGTAGGCCTCCTACAACGAGTGTTGCCACTGAATATCACTAAACAAACTATACTCCACTGAAGCGAAAATCAAGGCCTATGCATGTGTTGTAATTGGGTTCTTGTTCCAGACTTTACATAAAACATGTTATCATTATGCATATATAAACGAATCAACCAAGAAACAATCACACACACACACACACACACACACACACACACACACACACACACACACACACACAGGGAGAGGACACGTTTACCACAAACTACATCTGGCCTGGAAACAAAATAATGTTGCGAAGCATCTGACCTAAGGATATCAATGCATAATACACAATACACCAATGTTAACATGGTGTGCATGCAACTGAATGCCCGTCTCCTCTGATTTTCCCATGGACCCGACTGTCCTGGCTGAATATAGCCGTAGCAAACAACTAATGCACTTGGGAATGTTCAGCTGAAATCATTGTGCAAAAAATAAAATGGTTTGCTGAACGCTAATCTGAAACCTCGACGTAGTGCACGTGGTCCCATAATTACACTGCCAGTGCTCGAGAACTCTACGTTTGATTTTCATATTACTGTTTATGCCCCCTCCGCCCCCCGTACCCCAACACACGCACACGCACGCACACACACACGCGCACGCACACACGCACCATGCCATTATATCAAGAGCCCCGTTAAATTCCAACTGAACATGTTCCACTCCCCTACAAATCGAGTCTAAATAATGACAGTTAGCTTTACTGGACAGCTTCAACCGTAACACTCAAAAATAATTATACTCCAGGATTAGGCCTCCATTATCATAATCTGGACATTGACAATTATCTATAATTTGCAAAGATGCGCTTGCTTCTTGATTGCAGAATGCTTTTTTTTCTAGCTCACCATCACTAAACAGTGACAGTAATAACAGCTAATTTTGCAGGCAATATATAAGAGGTACCGGGGTGTTCAAGCACTTTCACACCTGGATATGCTTACTCAACCACGAGCACTAGAACCGTGTACTGTTGCAGACAGTGTTCCCATTCGAAGTCCAACCTTTTTGACCACTGCTAACACTATTGTAGGCTAAAGAATCATATGAAGGTAAGGCGGTTTTTTCTCTGTGAATCACTTGATGAAAGATTGTTGGATACTTTCGTATCCAACAAATACCGATTGCATTTGTTTTGTATAGCCTATGCTAAAGGATTTAACCTATCTTATTTTAGGTTATTTAGGTTATAAATAACCCATGTCTTACGCGCTAAATAAAACAACGAAAATGGATCAAATCTGAGAAGCATGCATTCAACACTAGCCCGTAAATATTGACTTTGACTTTCATTCTAGCCGATGTATTTGTCAGGCGTTCTTGATTGCAATTGATTATGACATCTGAATTGGCAAAGGCTCTCTTTGCATATAGGCCTATGGAAATAACATTGTCTTGTTGTTATTTCCATAGGCCTATATGCAAAGAGAACCTTTGCCAATTCAGATTTCATAATCAATTGCAATCAAGAAGCCAAACGGATCAAATATGATCAGGTTATCCTGGAACATATTGCATCAATCTATATCTTGGCTAGAAAACCACACAGGAGTGTTGTCATCTCCTCCCTCCCACCCTTACCCCCCACACCCCCACCCACCCTTTCTAGCTCTAGTTCTGATTTTCTCATTGTGTCTTCTGTTCCCTCTGTCACTTCCAGCCGCTTTATATCTGAGCTCTATATTTTTGTTCATATAATATGAATCAATTGAGTTACATAATATTAAACCTGTGCATTGTTTGAGCCTTTTCACAGTTCTGGTGCATATTGACTCTTCCTATTGCAACGATTTTCAAAATAGCCTTTAAAATGCATGACAGATTTATGACGATATAAGCTTATTTATTGTAAAAGCTAGTGATTTGCGGCCAGTCCTTTGGGTGTGAAAATACTGTCGTAGAAGAAATTCCGCACACCACGCACTTTTCTGCTTTACGAGTTACTCTCGGTAAATATAGGAACTTTTTAAGTGAAAGGTTGTTTATGAGAGTTTGGCCAATAAATCAGACTATATATATATATTTGCAAATATAGGCATATAGATATGGTGGTGATAGGGCCTGTAGGTTTTAGTTAAGTGGGGCCCATGCAGGTAAACTGTGTGCCAGTGGGGCATCCACGATTTGACAGCTGCAGACACTTTCACATTCTTCTTTTCAACATTGTAATTTCAGATAATATCCCAAACGTTCACTGCTCTCAGCAATTTGTATATGAATAACCTAATAATTTCCCTCTTTTGTTCCGTCTGTGCTACCTCAGATCCAAATAAAGATGCCTTTTAGTATTAAAAGTGGTAGAAAATTACAGGTAATTATCTTTGACGGTAAAAACGTTGTAATCAGCGGGCTTGCATCAAAAATTACCCTAATTATGCCTGCATTTATGAGAATGGAAAAAAAGCCTCACTTGGATAAAACACATAAATTGTCCCAAATATCTCCTTCATATTGAACGGAACTGCAGCTGGATGCTTTGTTCAAGATCGATCCCGTGGAGCTTGGCATTTAGCGTCTTGCTTTAGGACGGGCAGAGAGGAGAAAAACATTTTGTCAATACTTCTAATAATTGAGGCAGAAAATCACAAGATGAACTGGACATGGAGCGACCATCTTTTGCGGGATAAATTGATAAAGCGGGAACAGGGTAAGTTCATTTCCTCAAGTGTTGTTTAATGTATTTGACTATAGGCTATTTTGTTCGTTTGCAGTGCATTGGACATTTATATTTTATGAAGAGGAAACATAGTGTTATGATGGATAGCCTGTAATATTTGAATGAAAAACCTATGGGACCTACATTTTAGAACGTCCATAGGACCTCGACAAAGAATGGCTCATCAGTCATGTATGATATATATCAATCATGTTATCTTTCAGTACAAAACACGAAACTTTGTTTTAACTCAAGGTTTACTCCATTTATGAAAGACAAAACATAAAAAGTGTATGTACAACTAAAATTGATGAATATATATACAGAGAGAATGCTTTGTTTTGCATGTTCGAGAAAAACACTCAGTCAAAGTGAATTTTAGATTTCAACAATATAAGATGGCATAATGTTCAACCCGCAAGTGTAGTCCATTCGGTGCCCAAGTGTTGGGCTAAATGTCAGTGATGGCCTATATTTGGTATATTGACAGTCAGATGTTGACATGAATGAAAGCATAACAAAGGCAATCCCACTGAACAGTCATTGGTAAGTTAATACGGTTAGTTCCTTTATCGTGTGTCATATCACAGAGACTTTGTCCCCAAGTAGCCTTCACAAGCAGCCGACCCTTTCGCCAAGGAATCTCTCTGTTCGATCGGGACAACACTTTTGTCTCGAGGCTGATGGAAATCAATTGTGCAGGTAAAACTATGAAGGTTCGAAAGTCTCGAGTCAGGCCTCGGGCCTCCCCGCCCTTTGCGCAGTCTATCTCTGCATTGTCTCTTGATGTGGGGAGGAGTACCAGTGAGAATAACCCGGCATGTAGCCGTTGGCCGCCATGTTTACTCCTTTGCTGGACGCTGAAACGTCCCATATGGGAGGAATTGCTGGAGAGCGGGGAGACAGGCCGATGGAACTAGGCATAGTAGGGTCGCTCTCGTGCGGGTTGCCACCTGCCTTCAGCAGCTTCTTGAACTTTGACCTTTTATTCTGGAACCATATCTTTACCTGCACGAGATAACAGGAAGGCAACGGAAGACCAGATAACAGATAATGTTACAATCATTAATATATGTATTCATTGACATGTTAATAAATAGGCTTATAGACCAATATAAATGTTTAATATTATTAGAACATCTACAAGATCCCAGAGCAATTGTTGATTAGTAATAATAATAATACATGCTAATAATATGCCTAATAATAATACGAGTAATACGTGATAATAAATGGCTAATTATAATACCATAATGTATACCCTTCTGTATAATCATTCCTGTGTTGAAAATACCTGTGTCTGTGTTAGTCCGAGAGAAGCTGCCAGCTCAGCGCGTTCTGGCAGGGCGAGGTATTGTGTTTGCTGAAAACGATGATTTAAAGCTTGAAGCTGCAAACTAGAATAAATCGTCCGAGGTTTGCGAATCTTCTTGCCTTTCCCGTTGAAACGAATTTCTCCGTTTTCAATGACTGTTGTTTTTTGCTGCTCTGCAACAAAAAAGGGCAATGTTAGTCCACTAACATAACACCAAAAATATTACACAACAAATTGTTAAGAATCCCCAAATCATGTTTTTTTCATTTCGTAGATTATAATAGGTTCCAATTTAAATGGCTAAATAGGCCTATATAATAAGGAAAATATGATACATTTAGTTATATTCAATCCAGACCACTCATACATATTCACATGTCACATTTGCTCAATCTGATTGTAATAATCTTTGAATCCTCTGTCATATTTAGAATATTGCTCATAATGACATGTCAATTAAATGCTAATTACAACTTTCAAAGCGAGTAGACCGCCTAATTCCAATAATAATTCGTGAGGATTCCTCTTTTGTCATTATACCCTGTGCAAAGCATGGCCATAGAATGGAATCTGGGGGAGTGTTCTAAAGCAAGAGACACCATGAAATAAACATCGATGTAGGAAAAAAAACGAGTCAACAGATAACATGTAATTCAGACACAATTTCAAAATTAATTCGAAATTCAATGATCTGCTGGACGTTTATTTAGCTTTATCTCGTTCTTGACCGATTTGATAAGAAACGAATAAGCATTCACATTTTTATCGATGTTCATGAAAACGACGTACAGCATATTTCGCTACTGTACTCCTACGTGAGTAGGAGGAAAGCGTCTTACCTGTGCCGTCTAACCTTGCCTGGCCGCCAGATGTGTTATTGTGGTAGGACGGCAGGTACGGGCTGTGGTGGGGGTGGCTCACGTAGGAGTACGGTAGCGACCTGTTGTAGGAATTGGTGCCGGAGTACGAAGAGTTATCGTGCTGATGGTGAGCTGGGTGCGACCCGGAATGGAGACAGTGCAGCGGGTAGTGGCTGGCGGCCATCGACGGAGAGCTCTGTTGTGAGTGAGACTGCTGACCAAACTCCATGAAAGCTGACTTTGACGAGTCTTGAGCCTCCAGACCGTCAGCCATCGTAGTCATGGTCATCATCAAATTTTCTACCTTGAGAGCACTCACCCCCTCTCTCAAGTCCAAATGGGTTTTCTCGCTGTGTTGTTGTCTCTCTCTCCTCAACGGACAGATATTGTCCCATTAACACCTGAATTTCTCAGTTTCTTCGATTTTTTTCCTCCTCTGATTTTCTCGCTCGGTATGGCGCAAAGTGGGCATAAGTTAAGGCAGAGATTTAAGGTGGATTCTGTTAAAATTGAGTCCTTGCTTCCAGACTTGATGCAGACACTACAAGTAAAATGGTTTGTCTCCAAAGGGCAGCGCCTTCCGATTGGTCATTCAACCCAACGTCATCAGTTGTGTGCTTCACGGAGACTTCAGCGCAAGTTAACCCACCTTACCAACTCCCACCGCAGCCACAACTAGGATAACCTAATTCCTACAGACAATAGTCAAACGCAAGAAGCTTGTATAATAATTATAGAAGCCCTTTGGAATAGTCAATTTGTTTAAGGATTAATCCTCAACCCAAAATTACGCACAGCCCACGGTTTGATTTAGCCTAACGAACGAATATAATTTTGAACACATCATATCACCACCCTGGAAATATACTGACACAATCTCCATACTGTCGTAATGATTAGGTTATTCAAAGAAAATGACATGCAACAAATCAACAAGATGACAACAACAATGCAGTCCTATTGCAGGAAGAGTGGATGTCGTGGTTAATCCTTTATTCAGTAGGCCTACACTCTTAGAAAAAAAGGTTCTGGATAGAACCAAAACGGATTATATTCCTTGCTTCATATATGGCACCCCTAAATGTTCGATATAGAACCTCATGTGTTCTTCTTCACTGAATCAAAATTGGTTCCACATAGAACCCTTGGATTCCATATAGGGTTCTATATGGAACCAATTTCGGTTCTATATATAACCTAAAGGGGTGCCATATATGAAGCAAGCATAGAACCTTTTGTGGGTTCAATTCAGATACTTTATTTCTAAGAGTGTATAAAATACATGCAAATTATACAGTTTGCGGTTTGGCTAAATCTGTTGCAATATAAACTATCAATGCAAATGCAATAAAACGGTCTTTAAATTTACTTTCACATAGGCACATTATTTATTTTTTCATTATCGTCAACACGTTTTTTCCCAAAGTGTGGCATTCATTTATTTCAAAATGGTGATGAAAAAGCAATTATTGTCGCAATCATTTAAAACCAAAACCTCTTTGATTAAACACCACACATCATTCAAATTGGAGCTATAAAATTAAGAACAATTCGCCTGTAATGATTATGGACTGGGTTTATTTTGGGAAGGTGGAATAAAACTGTATATAGCATAAATTATCCCCTAATTATACGCCAGTGTCGCCCTCAATTATCCTCTTATCAAAAATGGTTGTCTAAATGCAGCGTTTAGTTTCAATTTTCTCCATTTCTATAACAAGAACTTGGTACCTTGCTATTATTGCCAGGCTTATTATTTACTTTGTGGCATTTAAAAAGTGCACAACCCAGCCGGATAATCATTTTCCAGCAGTGGACCAAGCGAGAAGCACAGAGACAGTTGGTAGATATGAAATATATGAAATGCCTTTTGATATTGGATTTTAAAGGCCTTCATTAAAAAAACGAGACGTTTTAGGATACCTCTATATGGACATCATATAGGTAAGAGACCCCAGAGAAAGACATGTTTCTGCATGATAGATTTGACAATTTTTCGTATTTTTCTTGGTAAAGGCTATATGGGAATTTATGTATTTATTCAGATAAATTAAATCAGGTAGGAATCAATGCAATTCTTAGTAACGTAAATAAGGGAATTAGAACAGGCTTTACCTGAGATATAACAGCCTAGACGTCGCCATCCCTGAATGCCTCATCCCGAGTTTCACCTCAACACGCAGGACAGAAACCAGATCCATACCTTATCTAATCGGATTTGAATGGCACAAGCCAAACATTAAGGGGCTTTCCCCGTGCTGTTGCTTCACTATCTCGGTACTTTATTAGTTAAGACATTATATTTCATGACCTTTTGGAGAGACCGAAGCATCACCTACCTACCGTGACAGTTGTATGACCTCCGACCATGTTTTCTGTGAAATGTGGAAATGTAACGTATAGTGTCCCGCAGGCGTGATAGGAAGCTGTACACCAGCAGAGATTATTGAGGTGATGAAAATAATGAAAGATCACTGGAATTTGTTGCTTTAAATGGTCTGAGGACACAGTGTGATGATGGACGTAGGCTATAGTTTTTTTGGAGGAAACATAACATTTCAAATATAATGATGTGGTGCAATTATATTTCTAAGTAGTAAGCTATAAATTTAATGTACACAATTGCTATAATCATCATTGTTTTCAGATTAAGTATATATGCTTATATTGATGCTGAACAATTTCATAAAGTATACATACATACATTCATACAGTACCAGTCAAAAGTTTGGACTCACCTATTAATTCAAGATTTTTTCTTTATTTTTACAATTTTCTACTTTGTAGAATAATAGTGAAGACATCATAACTATGACATAGCACATATGAAATCATGCATTAACTAAAAAAGTGTTACAAAAATCAAAATATATTTTAGATTCTTCAAAGTAGCCACCCTTTGCCTTGATGGCAGCTTTGCACACTCTTGGCATTCTCTTAACCAGCTTCACCTGTAATGCTATTCCAACAGTCTTGAAGGATTTCAAACATATGCTGAGCACTTGTTGGCTGCTTTTCCTTCACTCTGCGGTCCAACTCCTACCAAACCATCTCAACTGGGTTGAGGTTGGGCGATTGTGGAGGCCAGGTCAGCTGATGCCAGAGTCCATCATTCTCCTATTTGGTCACAGCCTGAAGGTGTGTTGGGTCATTGTCCTGTTGAAAAAGAAATGATAGTCCCACTAAGCGCAAACCAGATGGGATGGCGTATTGCTGCAGAATGCTGTGGATGCCATGCTGTTTAAGTGTGCCTTGAATTCGAAATAAATCACAGAGTGTCACCAGCAAAGCTCCCCCACACCATCACACCTGCTCCTCCATGCTTCACGGTGGGAACCACACATATGCAGATCATCCGTTCACATACTCTGCGTCTCACAAAGACACGGCGGTTGGAATCAAATTTGGATTCATCAGACCAAAGGACAGATTCCCACCGGTCTAATGTCCATTGCTCGTGTTTCTTGGCCCAATAAAATGTATTCTTATTATTATTGTCCTTTAGTAGTGGTTTCTTTTCAGCAATTCAGCCTGATTCAGAAAGTCTCCTCTGAAAAGTTGATGTTGAGATGTGTCTGTTACTTGAACCCTGTGAAGCATTTATTTGGGCTGCAATCTGAGGCTGGTAACTCTAATGAACTTATCCTCTGCAGCAGAGGTAACTCTGGGTCTTCCTTTCCTGTGGCGGTCCTCACTTGCCGATTTTTGGGACTGTACTTGAAGAAACATTCAAAGTTCTTGAAATGTTCTGGATTGTCTTAAAGTATTGATGGACTGTCATTTCACTTTGTTTGTTTGAGCTGTTCTCGCCATAATGTGGACTTGGTATTTCACCAAATAGGGCTATCTTCTGTATACCACACCTACCTTGTCACAACACAACATATTGGCTCAAAGCATTAAGAAGGAATGAAATTCCACAAATAAACTTTTAACAAGGCACTCCTGTTCATTGAAATGCATCCAAGGTGACTACCTCATGAAGCTGGTTGAGAGAATGCCAAGAGTGTGCAAAGCTGCCATCAAGGCAAAGGGTGGCTACTTCGAAGAATCTAAAATCTAAAATATATTTTGATTTGTTTAACACTTTTTGGTTACTAGATGATTCCACATGCGTTATATCTGATGTCTTCACTATTATTCTACAATGTAGAAAATAGCAAAATAAAGAAAAACCCCCCTTGAATGATTAGGTGTGTCCAAACTTTTGACTGGTCCTGTACATACATACACAGCTAGATCACCCGTGATACAAGTCAGTATTCGACGTCCATCCATTTCTTAGGACCTCGGGCGATGACGTGGAAACCGGCCACTAGGGGCAACAGTGAGTGCTGTTACCTTCAAGTAGGGTTCGGTTTTGCTAGGGCCTTGTGGACAGGGATGGTGGATAGGCACAAGCATCTGCCTCTGATTCCAACATTTTGAGTCAATGCCTAAGCTTCAAATAAAACACTTCGAAATTTGACATTTGGAACAAATTTGAAATTTGAGAAACATGGATGAATTTCTAATTCTGACATGAGACTGTGAGAGCACACATACATTCATACGTACATAGCTACATACACACATACAAACATGTACAAAATACATAGGCCAATTACATATGTTGCTCTCTTTTCAATACCTAAATGGCTATAGCTATTTCTATTTTGGGACCTAATTCAGGGGAGATTATGCCTCAAATTGACCAAATGTTTATATTATAATGATCAAATGGCAGTTATGAAAAAATATTTTAGCTTTGGCCTGAGTAGTAGGTGTTTTACCTTCAGCTTGAAATCAGTGGTTGTGTTGATTTACAGAAGTGGTCTTTAATTCAAGCTGTCCTACAAACGGTAATAGATCATTCTCTAAAATCACTCAAACGTCAAACCACTGGGAATAGGCATGGATTCCTAAACTGGAACTGCATGGGCTATGAGTTATTTGCACAAAAAGTCTGCCTTTTAGAGAAACATAATGCACAATATGAATAGCCTATACATTTACATTTACATTTAAGTCATTTAGCAGACGCTCTTATCCAGAGCGACTTACACAACACATTTTAAAATAAATACTATAGCCTACTAATAATGATACTACAAATATTAATACTACCACTAAGACTAATAATAATGATAACAGTGGTTACTATCAACCATTATTACTGAGGTAAAGGCCTATTGCCTTATAAGTCTCTTCGAAAAGGAACTGTGTGTGTGTGAATGCGTGCATGTGTGTATGACTATGGCTGCCTGTCTTTATGCTAGCCTGTCGCATCTGTGTGTGTCTGCGCGTGTGTGTGTGTCTCTATGTCTTTGTGTCACATGTGTTTGTGACGATTTTCTCTGTGTTGAACATATCGACATATGTTTAATCGTAATTGAGCGTTAACATGTAGCCCGCAGAAAACACATTCATATCTCTGCAGAGTCACCTCCTTGATTGTAAGAGCTCTGTTTTCATAAACGTTTGGGACGTGGGGACTTGCCAGTCTAATCCAGCAGAAGCATTTAAAAGTGTCTCTCTTCTCCAGAACTCAAACCCATAGGCTCTTCACAGACTTACAGGCGTCGATGGATTTCCACCGCTACTTTGTGAGGGAAGTGGCGAGGGGAAAGCGAACGCAGATAGATACCACACGCAGCTGTCTAAAATGGGTCACCGAAACACAGCTGTCTAACAACTGTAATATCAATCAGAAGGAGAGCAATGAGCATCCGCAGTCCCCCAAACATCACCAGACGGCGTTCCTTGTTTGCTCATAGCAGAGCTAGGCTAACCCTTCACCAAAACCTACGCACTTTTACGCACGACTCTGGTAAAAGCTTGGAACGTAAATCATCCAGGCATCCATATAGACTATACAGTATTACGGTCACAATAACAAAACATTGCTGTTTATTTACATGTTAAAATGAATAGGCTACACCAGGGATGGACAGATGGTGGTGAAGGCCCTCGGATCAACCCCCCAGCCAAAAAAAGCTATAAATGTTCCTCTCCACCCATGGCGAAATGAGTATAATTGCACGAAATGAACTCTAAAAGTAAAAAATGTGCATGAAATTAATTATACAATTGCTATATATTCTCTCCGCTCCATGGAAAAATGTGTAGAATTGTCGCAAACTAGCGTTAAAACAGCAACATTTTTCTACACTTAATGGCAAAATGTGTAGATATGCATGAAATTAACTCTACAACTATTTTGGGCAACTGCGGCCCCTCATGAGTTCAGATATTTTTGTGTCCTCCAACCCCATCAAAGTTGCCCATTCCTGTGTTACACTCACTTATCTGACTCATTTCAATTGAAGCCAAGGGATCTTTCTCAATCATCAGAATCATATAATAGAAGGAAGACTCAACCCAAACATTACGATTTCTATAAGAGCATAACAGCAGGATAGGTAGTTGAAGGTGTAGGCTACAACTAGGGACTGACTGGCAATTAGTGTGGTCGAAAAAAACCTCGTTTTGGCCTCAATTATTAAACATTAACAAGGAGCTGCACCATTACCCTCTATAGTCAAATTGATTTTATTCAACACAGTCCAAACTACTGCACTTAAAGGTGACTCACACACACAAACCACATTTTTTAAATTAAGCTCGTCTGTTTCTTCTTCTCGCCATCTCTGGAAACCCTCGATGTTTACTTTTTTAATGATTACTCCGTTGACTGAAACAGCCTGAAGCTAAGACCGATCTTTGGAAACGAACGAACAACTAAGAAACACCATTAAAGCGATTTTCTGATAATTTTCCCCAAATTGTGAATGACCGAAACACTCATAATACATTGTTTTGTTGAGGTTATTCATGGTCAATATGAGAAAGTGGTCACTACATGAACACCATTTGTTAGGTGCCAACCCAACACCTAACAAACAAGCATTTTTATCAAATTAATTTATCATGAGGTTGACTTTCTCCCTGATGGTTTATATCAAGTGAATGTCTATCTAACAGTAAAAACATAGCCTATACTGAGGATAAACATTCACTTATTGTGATGGTCATATTGGTTATGCAAATACAAACCCTTCTCACAATATGGCCTAACGTTATTTGCATAGTGTTTTTTACAGGAAGAGCATAATGAGTCAGGCCTATCACTAATTTACAAATTGGACGATTTATTCCACCAAGATGTCTACGCAGCAATTAATCGTAATTAAACTGCTGGCTGAGCCGAACACCTTTTATCTTCGACGGGGACAAATAAGAACACTGTGGCTTCCCTCTTGGTGCGTTTTCTCTCTCTCGACTTAATGCGCGGCATTATTAGGTCTGACAGCACACAGCTCGGATTTGAAGGAGAGGATTTCCCCGAGAGATGACAGACAGGAAGGCCAGCAATCATGTATTTTTTTTTTATCAGAATGTACTGTTCGATGCCGTTTATCCCTGATGATAGAAAAGTGTTATGTTGCCAGGACGCTGCTGTCGAAATAGAGGGCAAGAGCAACATTTCCATTTTCCAGTTTGAAAGCCATTAAAATGAATTAGTAAAATGGGAGGAAGAAGTCCTCCTGGTAAACAAAGGGGGACAAACAAAG
This sequence comes from Oncorhynchus nerka, assembly GCF_034236695.1. Lineage (NCBI taxonomy): Eukaryota > Metazoa > Chordata > Actinopteri > Salmoniformes > Salmonidae > Oncorhynchus > Oncorhynchus nerka. The sequence continues at coordinate 19,917,908 of NC_088402.1, forward strand.
TTTCCTTTTCTTGGCCGTGAGCCATTTTTTTCATTTCGTAATTTTTTCGTTTGCAGCCACAGCGGCAAGGCCTTCGGTTTAACACTTGCAAATCACATATCCTTCTAATATACTTCAAAGGCAATAGCTAAATTATTTTCAAACCTCCTGAAATATAATTGGTGTTATATGTCTTTTATCCTCTATATCCATACTGTAAATAGACGTTTCTTTGCCATTCTTGAAGAATAGTAAGCATGCATAGCCTAGTATGTGCAACTTAAAAATGTCAACAATAAATGCAAAATATGGACACAATCACGTATAGGCCTGTAGACACTAACTTTTTAAATAGATACATCATAATATAACTCAGCTGAATGAATGATGAGCAACATCTCAAAACTGCAGCTTCTGGCTTTGGTCTGCATTGGCACAATTTGTCAGATGAAACATGCAGTGGAGTTGAATGATGGGTTAGCATGTCATCTCGCACATAGAGGCCACTGTTGTTTAGGCGTGCAGAGGCCAAATGACATATTTTTGGGGGGGGAATCCCATGTGTGCGAAAATCCTAGAAATGTCAATGGTGCCCTAAAAGTCACGGCTACATTCATTTTTTAATGCCTCAATAGTGTTATCACTGTTGTAGTCTACAGCCCAAAACAATATATACATATTCACAATTTCACATATATTCACATAGAATTGCTATCGAATACATTATTTGCTATTATTAATATAGGCTAATTATTTTATACATAAGATTACATCAGAATAATTACACTGTATTATGACATTATTACATATGATAGTTGTTAGACCCCGCACGCAAACGCACACGCACGCACACACGCACACACATTCACATGCACACACACGGACACAGGTGACAAAGCAGAAATCATGTGACAATAACAGGCCTATTTGCATGTAGGCTGCCCGTGTAAACGTTTTCCTGGTTTGAATTTAGGCTAATATGGTACTGCAACTGATCATATTTGAAGAACATTTTAATCCGCGCAGACTACGATACTGCACCTTTGATCTTCAACTATAAAACAAAAAAATCTACATATTCATCTCGGAGATCCCGCGGCGGGGCCTTCTACTGAAGAGGAGTTATTGTGCATATTTGAGTCTGAACAGGCAGGTGGCTATAACTCCAACAGAGCATTCTTATAAAGTTGTCCGCAATGCCATCTCTACTCCATACTGCGATGTAAATTACAATCACTGGAGTGTATTAATAGTTAATACACTGTGCAGCATGGCTCATGGTGCGAGAGACAATACTTCTATGACAAATCATGGGATGCTAAATTGGGGTCATGAGCTGGTAATTCACGAGATAGATAGATCAGTGCACACTTTGGGGTTTGATAAAGTAAGGTCTGCTGTCCTCATCTCAGAAAATAGAAGTAATTACATTTTTAGTAAATACAAAACAAACAAATGGGTGACAAACGTTTGGAAGAGGGATATGGAAAACTATGAAACGTATTTATGCAATTTAGTTGATGGGGACTGGGATAGTGCACATAAATAAATCAACATTTCAGTTTTCACATCAGTGTACTGTAGTTTTTTTTTAAACAACTAGGCCCAATTCACAGTTGCTGGGCAGGTAAAAAACAACAAAAACATTTAAAATCTTTAAATTCTCACTAGAAAGTTATCATAATCAGTTTTTCATCATATTCATAATTTAGCTCCATTTTGATATGACTGAGTTGCTTGTGCATGCATGTCGGCTGGTGGGTAAAATCCTCTAGCCTGCACCACGCTGTTGTGGGTAAAGTAACCTACATCACGCTGTAACCACTGGAAGGGATAAGTGAACGGATGTAATGTAAAAAACCTCAGACCTAATGATATATGTGGCACACAGTACGGAACATAAACACATTACACTATTCAGTAGAGAGGATAACGGCTAACAGACCGTTATGCAAAATTACTATGAGAATCGCATTTCTGTACATTTTCAGAAAAAAAGGAGCCTACAATGCGTTTCCAAAAAGTAAAATAAGGAATATTCCTGTGGTTGGGAAAGATTTACATTTGAAAAACATCGAAAATGAAAAATATTTCAACAAAATTGAGGGAAATTGAAGTCCTTTATGCAACAGACAGAACAGGAGTGGCACATAGCAGAAAACACAATTCCCAATCAAATTCGAGCAAATTGACCTACATTTGCTTAAACAAGAGAACTTGCACCGACTAAAGTGGGAGCCATTGAGGAAGTGGCACACACAATGCATTTATGCCTATAACAAAAGGAGCATGTAATTTAAGAGCACAGAGTGACCTGAGGCGGAAAAAAGCTAAGAAAAAAAAAATCACACCTGGTCATGTGCACTGTGACTGACAGCCCAACTCATTCACTGGGCTGCCATGGTTCTCATAAAAACCACAATGCAGGAGTTGTCAGATTATATTTCCTAACTATTGTCTACACCGCCCCCTAAAACACCTACCTGAAACTGCATTTTGAACAAGGGGTTTACTCATGGCCAATGTTTTGAAAGCTGAATTAAAGTTACCATAGCTTTGATTGCAAAATGCATTTATTGTTTTCACGCACATTCTAGGAGAAATAGTCTTATTTGTCCATATCCCAATGTTACAGTAAAATGCTAAATATACATTTTCCTAAAAGACATAAGCCACAACTAAATGGATGGAGGTGACAATACATTAATATACAGCCTAATATTCCTCTTTATAGAGGTTTGGTTAACTGGACTAAACATGATCTGGAGAAAATATGTTCAATCGAGTTTAAGGTTTTGTCGTTCATTAACTGAATGAACAACAGAGGCAAAATGCAGAATGAAATAGTTTGGGGAATGGCCTCATCTCTGAGCTCGGAGCCAGATGCTGTTATGGCAGGTAGTCCTATGAGGGGCAGCTGGCATCGAATCCCCCCGCGCTGGGAGAAAGGAGTTCCAGTGATGGGCCTTAGCTGGTGATGGTGGTGGGGAGGTGGAGGTTAACTTTTCCTGTAATGCAGCAAGTAAGAAAACATGGGTACATTTGACATATAAATACATTCCAAGATGTATTGGTTGACAGAGAGAAAGGTGATAATTGCAAAAGTGTGACCATTGGTTAAACAGCAAGTGTGAGGAATGCGCATTATTGTGCCTTGCTTATAGGGTATATAAGGTAATATATGTGAATGACATTCTGCACGTGGCTAATATTGAAAGAGGAAGAGAGACTTGATGCTATGCAGATGATAACGTTTGTAAACACTTATGTACTTATGTATGCCACAATGCCTGTAGAATAGGAAACTATGTTCATTATATTATGCCTTACTGTATGAAGTTAAAGCGAGCTAGCCATTCTGACCAGCCTTACTGTATGAAGTTAAAGCGAGCTAGCCATTCAGACCTGCCTTACTGTATGAAGTTAAAGCGAGCTAGCCATTAAGACCAGCCTTACTGAATGAAGTTACAGCGAGCTAGCCATTCCAACCTGCCTTACTGTATGAAGTTACAGCGAGCTAGCTATTCTGACCAGCCTTACTGTATGAAGTTACAGCGAGCTAGCCATTCTGACTAGCCTTACTGTATGAAGCTAAAGCGAGCTGGCCATTCAGACCAGCCTTACTGTATGAAGCTAAAGCGAGCTAGCCATTCAGACCAGCCTTACTGTATGAAGTTAAAGCGAGCTAGCCATTCTGACCAGCTTTACTGTATGAAGCTAAAGCGAGCTAGCCATTCAGACCAGCCTTACTGTATGAAGCTAAAGCGAGCTAGCCATTCAGACCTGCCTTACTGTATGAAGTTAAAGCGAGCTAGCCATTCAGACCAGCCTTACTGTATGAAGTTACAGCGAGCTAGCCATTCCGACCAGCCTTACTGTATGAAGTTAAAGCGAGCTAGCCATTCAGACCTGCCTTACTGTATGAAGTTAAAGCGAGCTAGCCATTCAGACCTGCCTTACTGTATGAAGTTAAAGCGAGCTAGCCATTAAGACCAGCCTTACTGTATGAAGTTACAGCGAGCTAGCCATTCTGACCAGCCTTACTGTATGAAGTTAAAGCGAGCTAGCCATTCAGACCAGCCTTACTGTATGAAGTTACAGCGAGCTAGCCATTCCGACCAGCCTTACTGTATGAAGTTACAGCGAGCTAGCCATTCAGACCAGCCTTACTGTATGAAGTTAAAGCGAGCTAGCCATTCAGACCAGCCTTACTGTATGAAGTTAAAGCGAGCTAGCCATTCTGACCAGCCTTACTGTATGAAGTTAAAGCGAGCTAGCCATTCAGACCAGCCTTACTGTATGAAGTTAAAGCGAGCTAGCCATTCTGACCAGCCTTACTGTATGAAGTTAAAGCGAGCTAGCCATTCAGACCAGCCTTACTGTATGAAGTTAAAGCGAGCTAGCCATTCTGACCAGCCTTACTGTATGAAGTTAAAGCGAGCTAGCCATTCAGACCAGCCTTACTGTATGAAGTTAAAGCGAGCTAGCCATTCTGACCAGCCTTACTGTATGAAGTTAAAGCGAGCTAGCCATTCAGACCAGCCTTACTGTATGAAGTTAAAGCGAGCTAGCCATTCAGACCAGCCTTACTGTATGAAGTTAAAGCGAGCTAGCCATTCTGACCAGCCTTACTGTATGAAGTTAAAGCGAGCTAGCCATTCTGACCAGCCTTACTGTATGAAGTTAAAGCGAGCTAGCCATTCCAACCAGCCTTACTACTGATTGAACCATTATAAGCTACATTTGACTTTCGGAGCTCTGGATCACAGAACAAGGAGAGCATTAGTTTTATGGTCACTCTGGAACATAATTTGTATTGCTAGCCATGTAATTTAGTTATTAATGCATTGCCTTAGTACCCAAGCGCTTATTTCCATTAGTTCCAACTGCCATTTTCAAGTTGAGGGCTTTAGACTTTTAGACTTCTGGCCATTTGACCCAACTAGCCAATCATTGTGATCAGTGTGCTTTGAAATGCAACAAACCTCACCAAAGGGCTCATTCAAAATACTCAAAAGAGACTGAATGGGTGCTCAACTAAGGACCAAATACCTTAAATCATGACTACAATTACCCAAAAGTCAATGATGCAACAACAACCAAAAATGACTCATTCACCTCCCTCATATCAAATATTTCAATACTACATACATGTAGCTATGACACCATTGGTCTCCATTGGGTTGAAAAATGAGTGGTTGCATTGGATCAACCTGCAAACTAGATACTATCTTGATGCATTCAACAAATTGGTGACCATCTGTCCTTGTATTCAGAGTGGGGTATACTGTATTATACAACCTTTAAGCTAATACCAGTCCAGCTAGATGTAAAGAAAGCCAGCCAACTTTTGATATGGAGTAGGAGTAAGCAATGTCTAACCACATTTATTAGGGCTGGTTGTTTTTCCTGTCACGTGAGTACTGTCATCATGATGGCAATCACGTCCAATTGCAGCTTCAATCATGAAATCTTTAGAAGTCAGAGTGTTTTCACATTTTCTTAAATGAATTGACCGTTTTACAAAATAAATATTGAGCACAACTCCACTTGAATTTGAACAAGAACAATGAGGGGTGAAATCGTTACAGGAAATTCAATGATTGAAATGGAACAAAGACATTTTGTTGTTTCAATATCATGACATAAGAAGATAAATGGCAAATACTTCAATCAAATTGTATGATTAACCATTTGTATTGCATTTCCCTCTCCTCATTGTTGTTTCACCATCTCTCCACTCTCTCTTCTCTCCGTTTCAACCCCGGAATGTTTATAATTAGTTCTACCCCACTACCACCACCACTGCCTGTCACCCCCCAACCCTATATTTCTCTTTCTCTTCATCACCCAATCCTCCTATCCCTCTCTTTTCTCCCATCTCCATCCTATTTATCTTCCAACCACCCCCTCACCCCCCTCTCCATCTCCTCCACCTCACCTTGCCCCCTCTTTCTCTCTCCCACTCTCACCCAGACCTCCTCGCCCCTCACTCCCTCTCTCGCTCTCTCACTCCATCCTCCACCCCCCCCCCCTTCTTGTTGGTTTCCACAGCTGCAGAGAGTGAGGGGAGAGATGACCGACCAGAGAATTGGCCCTTCGGAGAGCGGCGGGCCATCCTGATGCTATTAGGCTCGTGGCTAATAATAGGCGTTTCAATCCGGGAGGAGATCAATCAGGGGGAATCATGGGGAATGTTCGGAGCAGCACTTTTACACATCAGCCCAGATGGATGAAATTACACTTGTCTGTTTTTAGTTGCATTACTCCCAAATTGGTTGTCTACTTTTTTTCTCTCACTTATTCTCTCTCTGCCTCTCCGTCCTTCCTCTCTCTCTTTCTTTCTCCACTCATTCATGTGTCACTGGGCTACTAAAAGGATTCAGGCGCAAAATTCCCTGTCATTTCTGTCTTGTCCTTTGCTTAGCCGCACTCTCTTTCTCGATTCTCTGTCACTTGCATATGGACTTGCTGACATCACTTGAGGTCTCGTCTTATATGTTGTTTTACTTCCAGTGATTGGGCTGGGTTAGGTGCAATGTTATTCTTTGTAAAAATGAACATTTTAGTAAAAAATAAAATGATTTGCACAGTGAAAGGATAAGTATTGAATACCTGAATAATGAGTAACAAATATCCTTATTTCAGTACACATTTGAATGCAATATTGCGTCTATTCTACTACCACATATACTTTCAATCTATTTGTGTAGGCCTGTGTAGAATGAAGACAAACTATTTTCAGACATGCTTTTTCTTTTAATAATATTACAGCTCCTGAAATGCATTGAATGTAATATTTAATATTTCAATCTAATAGTATTAAATCTAAATAAATAGTTCAGAAAATAATGTGATACTCAGTTCTCTTTACTAAGACTGGGCATGTTGGGGCCGTGTGTTCTGTGGTTCTATACGTGAACAAAGACAACAGTGGGGCAATGGAAGCGGACTCTGAGGACTCTTGACTGGAACAAAGGACAACTCCAAAGGTACTATACATTATGCATACCAATGGTAGAGACATAACAATGAAGATATCAGGTACACACAAAGATGGAGATCTACTGTATATTACTTCCTTTATCCCTGTAGGGGAGAACAACTCTCTTGATATTCATGAGAGTGGAAGTATGCGTGCTATGCCATGTGTCATTTCCAGCCTCCCCATACTCCGACCTTTACAGAATGTTCAGTGGCGGGGCAGTCAGAGAGGTGAAGTACTGAGGGCTCATTTGAAGGCAGTGCATAACAGCTATTTGTGTCACTGATTTCCACCTTTGAACGTTTGACAGCCTGAAATGTTTAGTGTTTACAATAGCTCCCTAGCAACTGGTCTTGAAGTTGACAATTTCCCCGCTGATGTGTCTCTCTCCTTGTCAGCATTTTGATACTGATAACTTAAAGAAACTGAGCCGTTGCTTACTGTATGTAAGGGGAAACGATAACTATAGCCTACCATAGTCACATCGGCATGATAATCCCGGTGAGAAGGCACTCCATAAAGTAACTACCCTAAATAGGCTTGCAGGGGGGACGTTTTCCACCATTAGAAAATCAATAGCGGCCTTCTGTGTCGGGTCTCAATGCCTACAGAGAGAACCCCTGATTTGGAGATGTTCCTCTGTATCTGATTGCACAACACAGAGACAGAGATTTCTGCATCACTGAGAACACTGTCCACAGAAAGGGTCCTTTGACTGAAAGCTTCGGTGACCAGGGGGAGGAAATCATCGCCCTCTCAGAGAGTGTCTCCTTAGCAACGGGGAGAGAATTAACATTGACATCCTGACTTCCAAGCAAAACTAAGCTTCTGCTAGTTGAGATTTCCTTGGTGAGCATAAGAAATGTTCAAAAAGCCGACATAAAAGCCACACATGTCTTCCATTTATATTGAAATGAGTTTTATCTCTGTTGTGTGCTGGAGTGAATACAGCGAGTCTTAATGTATGTATTTTGCTCGTTTTACTGTGTCTCACATTTCCCCGGCTCTCCTCTGTGACTCCGTGTTTGCCTCCCACTGCGGTAAACACAACGTCGCTATGATAGTGAATGCATTTCAGAGAGCTCAAAACACCACCGCTGGTGAAACGACACTCCTTATCTCACAGACCACAAGCATACACGCGTGCGCGCACACAGACACGCATGCACTCACACACGACAGCAGCATTTCCCAGGGCCTCTGAGGCATCCTGGTCTCCTACTGTTGCAGGGGCTTATTCTGTCATCACCAGGCAGGAAATAGGGCGGGCGGCCGTCTGCCTGGGGTGAGCTTTGGCAGCGCAGACCAGAAGCGAGCTGTTTTGGTTAATAAAAATGAAGCACAAATTGTGTGTTGCTTGTAGGCCCTATGCAAAGGAAGAACAGCGAGGTGCTTCCTCCCATTAAGATCTAGGCAACCAGGCAGGGAGAATAGTGTGGAAGGTAGCTAAAGTAACTGTGGATACATTAAAAAGTAATGAGGAAACATGGAGAAGAGGGTCAGAGGTCATCGCTTGGCTCCAGAGGCCTGGCGGCGGAAAGCTTTCAACAGCGTTACACGATGGGCTTGTCCTCCTCATTTGAAGTGTGAGGGAGAGATGGAGGTCAACAATGTTACACATAGCAACAGTTGCTAAGACTAGCTATGAGAGAGGCTTATTCAGTTTTTGTAATATGCACAGTTACTGCTATATCACCTGAGGTAGTATGAATAGGTGGATAGAACTAATATGTCTGTTTTGTATATCAATTATCATCACATTCGTGACAATTTCACATAATTTGCTAATTATCATGACATGCCCCAAACTTGAAGACTATGAAGATACTGTTGTTGACTAAGGGTTTGTTAATCTGAATCTTAATCTGGATAATGTTTTAGCGTATCATGCAAGGTAATGAAATTATTCAAACAAAGTGAAACTGATATTTTGAATTTGAGGCATAGGCTTTATGTAAAATAGATCCTGCCAAACATGTAATAACGCTGCACCCCAAAATAATCTGACATAAAAAGCTAAATCCATACTACCATTCACTTTCATGGCCTTGGCCCTATACATCCAGACAATCCTACCCACAATCCATCACACAGCGCATAATTGATCTAATTGAGACGCTCAAACCCAATCAAACACAAGCATCATTCAGCAGCACATCCTCCTCAGCATGTGGAGAATCGACAGAGACACACCTAACATCAGTGAGAAGCCAACCCTCCAGTGGCTGATGCCTCCTCCAGCCATCACATGTCATGATGCACTGCTCCAGAAGATGAGGATGAACGTTCTAGAACCACTCAGTCCCTCCTCAGAACCCTCCCTCTGGCATTCAGCTATTGATGAGGCTCTATGGAGTCACCTAATGGAATGCCATGGCAACAACACCTGGTAAGAGTTCATCCAACCAACCCCTTCTCTTCTCCTCCTCCACCCCCCTACTACCCCTCGCCTCCCCCACCGAGATAACTGAAAACGCTGGAACATATTTCCCTGAGACAGAAAGCTTTCCCTGTGAACAAATCATGTGTACGAGTCAGTCTAAATTAAGTGAAGTTTATGAGTTGCGGTCAGAAACATTTTCTCTCTCTCTATTTCTGTCTTTCTCTCTCTTTTTTATGTTCTGCACAAAAACGGCAGCCAACATTTCTTTCCGCCATAGGGTTGGTTAGTTATTAAAGAAAGCCATTCCCCCCCCCCCACATTGAATAGTCAATAAAGGGCAGTCGGTAGACCAGTAATCTGCAGCTCTCTGGAGAATGGAACAAGCGCCACCCAGGCCAAAACAAACCTGATGTGTCCCTTTGCCATTTGTCAACCTTGTCTTCTCAATAATATGTTTATTAGCCTTCTGTGCTGAATAAATCTACTGAAGCGTGGCCTGCTGCACTTGTGGTATTAATTAATCAACAAAAGACCCAGAGGAGGGGGAGGGTTCACCCGCATCCTATCAGAATCAGATGCTTCATAAACCTGCAGACTGAACATTTGTTTGATGTAGAGTTGACCATCAATCAAATCCATTGATGAAGTACTGGAGTTGGGAGTGTTTCATTTTGGAGCCCGACCATAATACTTCTTCTGGAGTTGCTGCCAGACAAGAACAGTGTTAATAGTTGTAAGATACAGTAGCTGAGTACATACTGTACTGTTCTGATAATAGCTTGGATTAAAACTAGCACTTGAGAACTGGGTCAACTGGTGACAGCTAGCCTCCTGAGGGACCAATCAGCAACATCTCAGGGACCAGAGGTAGTCAGTCCAAGGACCAGAGGTAGTCCAATGACCAGAGGTAGTCCAAGGGACCAGAGGTAGTCCAAGGACCAGGGGTAGTCCAAGGACCAGAGGTAGTCCAAAGACCAGGGGTAGTCCAAGGACCAGAGGTAGTCCAAGGACCAGAGGTAGTCCAAGGACCAGAGGTAGTCCAAGGGACCAGGGGTAGTCCAAGGACCAGAGGTAGTCCAAGGACCAGAGGTAGTCCAAGGGACCAGGGGTAGTCCAAGGATCAGAGGTAGTCCAAGGACCAGAGGTAGTCCAAGGGACCAGAGGTATTCCAAGGGACCAGGGGTAGTCCAAGGGACCAGGGGTAGTCCAAGGGACCAGGGGTAGTCCAAGGACCAGAGGTAGTCCAAAGACCAGAGGTAGTCTAAGGACCAGAGGTAGTCCAAGGGACCAGGGGTAGTCCAAGGACCAGAGGTAGTCCAAGGGACCAGGGGTAGTCCAAGGACCAGAGGTAGTCCAAGGGACCAGGGGTTGAGGGGCACTGACTACTAATTAGGATGATTCTGGCTGCCTTCTGTCCTATATTTCTCCTTAGTCCATCTTCTTATCGCTCTCTTTTTGTCTCTCTCTCATCTCTCTTTCTCTCTGGATAACCTTATTGTCCCCTTCTGACTGGGCTCCAGGCAGGTGAGTGAGGAGTGGGATTAAGTTGCTCCTAGACCCTGATCTTGGATCAGTTTTGCATTTCCCCCAAACCTAACCAACACCATTTGTGGAGGAAATGCAAAACTGACCCAAGTTTAGGATCTAGGAGAAACTTCATCCCACTCCACACACACCTGACTGGAGCCCAGACAGAAGGGGATAATAAGGTCATCGGTTAGGATTGGGGGAGGGGAAGCTGATCCTAGAACTGTACCAAGAGGAAACTTTACCTCAGAGAGGTGAGCGCTGCTATGGGAGGAGCCGCTTGGGTAGTGGTCTAGTCTGGACTGAAAACGTGTGTAAAGAAAGAGACAGTAGCCAGCCAAAATAATGTTGAACAGTTGTTTCCAGGCCTGGAGCGGCTGAGTGGACTAATAGAGTGCTAAGTGCTGTGAGAGAAAGCTCTGTGTTAATGCACCAGTATCAGTTTCACCTGGATTTAATGCAAGAGACATTTGAAATATCTACACTTAATTTAATGCACACCCATTCACCCATGGTAGACAATAGAGTGTAGAAATCGGACCAATGAGAATGAATCGGGGTCTGGGAATGTCCTGGCCACTTGACCTGACTAAGAAAAACTCCAGTTAAAGGCTATAACTAAAGCCAAGAGTCTTTCTTGGACTGATCACATGGTCAGGAGAAACATCAGACCATGAGAGTGACATACAGTATCTTGATGCAACTTCCAAAAACAAGTCCAAGAAACAGAGAGAAAACCATGAAGCCTTGTGTTAACCAAGGGAAGCACAATAGGCATGACGGCCTTAGTTGGTAGCAGACTATTTTCTAAGTCCCCTGCTGATTCGGCCTGTTCATAAATGCAGCAGCTATCAAGAACTGGTTTAGCACCCTGTGATTAGTGGGCAGGTCCATGTTATGGTTTGGTCAAGCCCTTCTTCTCCATGTCTCAGGGTCTGGCATCAACGACAACACTCTTTTTGACACTCAAAACAAATAGAACGAGCGCAAGGCCGCAAGGCTACCATTTCTGCTGTGCAGAGAACTTTCAAGCTACCGGCTCTTGCTAATTCAACTTAAAGAGGATTGGTCTGAGGCTTTAGGTGGCGAAGTGTCATAAATCATATTTTAGACTGTGTGAGGAATTCTGTTTTTATGGATTTCTGTTAGGATTATTGACCAACACAGACGGAGCCCTTTAAGAATAATTATTTTTTTAATCGCTCAAATGTCTCCAGTGAAGTTTGCAGCAGTCAGCAGCAAATTATTTATTCTAAATGAAGAGAGCTTTAGGACATATAGCTGGGGGGAGATTTAAATTGAGCTGTGGCTGCATTATACTGTGGCTCATAAAAAGCTAAGAAAAGCCATACATTTAATAACGTAATAGAGCTTTTTCTAATTTGTATATACTGTATATACTGAAGGTAATCATGCTGCTTTTGCCATGATGACATTTATGCATTTACACTCATTAACACTGTGTGGAACATATGTGCTTTATGTGCTTTGAAGGCCACGGCGCTGTGCTGATGACAACAATGTTACTAATATTAAACCATTATGTCATAGTCTCCTAAAATAAACTTGAAACTCAAGTAGAAGAGGCTATTTGAATGGAATGGATGCACAGTAACTTGGACACAAATGCCACGGTTTGTCTAAAGACCACACTCTTAGAAAAAATGGTTCCAAATGGGTTATTCATCTTTCCCCGTAGGATAACCCTTTTTAGTTTCAGGTGGAAACCTTTTTGGTTCCAGGTAGAACCCCTTTGGGTTCCATGTAGAACCCCCTGTGGAAAGGGTTCTACATGGAACCCAAAATGTTTCTACCTGCAACCAAAATGGCTCTAACTGGAACCAAAAATGGTTATTCAAAAGGTTCTCCTATGGGGACAGCCAAGGACCCTTTCAGGTTCTAGATAGCACCTTTTTTTCCTAATAGTGTCCATGACCCTTCTTGGTATATTGGCATCCAATATAGTGATAATGTGTAGGCTTATATAGCAATGAAACACATTTACAGCTTAAGTATTGAGTTAATTCGTGACTTTAGTATTGAGTTAATTCATGACTTTAGTATTGAGTTAATGCATGACTTAATATTGAGTTAATTCATGACTTTAGTATTGAGTTAATTCATGACTTTAGTATTGAGTTAATGCATGACTTTAGTATTGAGTTAATTCATGACTTTAGTATTGAGTTAATTCATGACTTTAGTATTGAGTTAATGCATGACTTTAGTATTGAGTTAATTCATGACTTTAGTATTGAGTTAATTCATGACTTTGAGTCTCTCGGTGACAAATTGTACATAATGTGTGAAAAGTTGTTTATTTAAGTGGTCTTATATACATACCAGTAGCAGCTTTCTTTGTCTAGGTTTATGGAGGCATTAGAGTGTCTGGATAATATCTGGGAATTGTGGCACTCACTCAACGGCCACTAACACAGGAGCAAAATTCTACACACTCATGTATTCATATAACACAGCTCAATGTGACATTTCCAGAAAAAACTTTTCCACCCTCTATGTAGTATGACATTTACTTATAAATGATTTGTGTAGCATCTATGAAGGTCTTTTGAAGGGTTTATTAAGGCTTCATAAAGACTAAGTTGTTGTTGGTTTACAGTGGGACCAATACATAAAGTCTTAAAGGGGCGTGAAGACTAGATGTAAAAAATCAATTGCCATATTCTGACAGGTAACCATTAGTAACACATCAATAAATCACTATACACTGTATATTCTAATGCATCCCCTTTTATGTTGGTCTTCTTCATGTCTGGAAGACGTTAGACATAGGAGGAGGAATATTCACTTGTCAAGGATGCTTCTGTTTTGGAGATGTGTTCAGAAAACTCAAGTCAAGGACTTGTTTTCCCTTTATATTGTGCAAATACATAGTTATGAGCAAGATGAGTGCAGCCCTAAATCTAATCGGGTTTACAGGTTATGCTGTAAGAATACAGTTTTGAAATATAAATAACGTTTACAGTGTAAACCAGAAAGACACTCAAATGCATTCCAATTTAAGCCTAGTCTCTCCCTTCTCAGGGATAATGTTATGTTTTACCTATCTCTGAAACCTGGGTACCTTTTTGATTAAACGTGGCCTATTGCATATGAAATGTTGTGTATGTGAGTGGTGTAGAAATTGTGTATGTGTTTCAGGGCTCCTGTGTGTGCGTGTGTGTGTGTGAGTGAGAGAGAGAGAGGGAGAGAGAGAGAGATAGAGAAAGCATGCCTGTGTGCATCATGCGTGTGTGTGTGTGTGTGTGTGTGTGTGTGTGTGAGAGAGAGAGAGAGAAAGCATGCCTGTGTGCATCATGCATGTATGTGTGAGTATATGTGTGTGTGTGTGTGTGTGTGTGTGTGTGTGTGTGTGTGTGTGTGTGTGTGTGTGTGTGTGTGTGTGTGTTTGCGTGCACACATGCGCCTATGTGTGGTTTCTAAGAGCGATGTAGTGGGACTTCTGCCACGGGGTCTGCAGCAGCCAGGAGTAAAGAACGACCATGTAGTCACTCTGAAGGAGTCAGAACCGTTAATGAGCATTAAAAACCTCTTAACTATAATCATCTGGACCAAACTCCCAGAGGTAATGCGTATCACGTGCCCTCGACTGGCACCACCTTCACCCTAGCCACAGCCCAGCCAGCCACTCTCTCACCCAGGCCCGGGAGGAGGAGAAACGGGAATAGGGCCTTGGTGAAATACTTACAACATGCATCCTTCCTTCCTCTTTTCCCTTGAATGAATTACTGATCCAATACGGTTGGATAGGTGGAAGCCAGCATTTCTCTACATATGGGGATTTTATTATATACAAGAGGAAGGAATGATTCATATTCAAACATGTGGAGAGGGAAGGGGAGGACAGGGAGAGGAAGTTAGGATGGAAGACAAAGGAGAGAATAGAGAAAGACAAAAGAGGCAGATGTAACGTGAGGAAGAGCACAAAGAAAAAAGAGGAAGGGATTACCTCTGAAAATGAGCTGCAGAGAGACACATAGTACGGTGTAATACGACACAATTCAAAATGTTTACACCCTTGACCAATATGTGCAAAAGGGACAAATGTCTGAAGGGGAGAGCTGATCTCAGTCACAATGACAGGTACCTCATGCACATGCTCAGTCACTCACACCAACCTGAGATTGGGCTTTATTAGCTTCCAGCACAAAATTAAACAATCCTTTGCTTACATAACCACCAAGAGAACGACCTTCATAAATGATCATGCATTAGCAGACGCTTCTGGTGTATACAAACTCACTCCATGTGCTTGTCCCAAAAAGCACCCTATTCCCTATGTAATGCACTACTTTTGACCAAGGTCTATAGGACTCTGCTCAAATGTAGTGCACTATATAGAGAATAGTGTGCAATTTGGGTTTCAACCCATCCCCTTCCTATTAGAGGAGGCGTGGGCACCAGGGGACAAACACTACTCTGTCCACTTGATTACAACAAATAAATACCTCGCTAGGCACAAGATGGGAGAAGGAGAAACCCTTTAGTCACAATTTATTCACACAGTAAATGTATGAATCAGAGCAAACCAAGGACATCTTTGTGAGTGAGGGATTTCTCTGCTGGAGCACCAACAGCAACAGCAGTAGTTACACTATTCTATTTTCTGACATGCTCGTTCAAACTTTGTTTTACAGGCCTGACATGCACCCATGACAAGCAGCTAAAGTGCTACCTAATAAATATCTCCCCCCTTTTTTATGCCTGCTTTGAGGTAGCATTAATTATCCAGCCTCTGCACGCACTCCCCAATGACATATGTCCTGAGGAGAGCCAAACATAACACTGCTATGAAAGAAGACGGTGAGGGGAAAAAATTGTACAGTGGGCCACAGCTTTTCTCAGATATTCAATTCAAGTGAGCTGTATTTACATGAAAAGAGCAGCACCATGCATGCCTGGTTCTCTGGTCTCTGGTCCTCTGGGTCTCTGGGTCTCTGGTTCTCTGGCTCTCTGGTCTCTGGTGGGGTCCCAGAGGAGTGCTTTAGAGGCCATGGCCTGGGGTGGTGGAGGAACGCAGGACAGAGCCACCTGTAAAGAGGGAAAGAGAGAGTTAGAAAGAGAGAGAGGGGGTAGAACTTAGAAAGAGAGAATGAAAGAGAGAGAGAGTTGAAGAGGGGGGATAATGTGTAGTGTTTTGTTCTAGACAGGGGTCATCTGTCAGCTGGTGCTATAGGCCTGGTAGGTCTATGGTGGTGGTGGAGGAGGAGGTTTGAGCAGGTCCATTAGCACAAGTGACTGGGTCCAGCAGGCAGCAGGGGTGAGGAAACAGGCAATAAGTTAGCATGGAGGACCTGGAGCTCAGAGGGGCTGCACAGGGGGATGTAATCAGGCACAATCACACTCCTCCACACACCTGCAACAACGCTGCTCTTTTCTTTAAACTCTCTCTCTCTCTCTCTCTCTCTCTCTCTCTCTCTCTCTCTCTCTCTCTCTCTCTCTCTCTCTCTCCCCTCTCTCTCTCCCTCTCCCTCTCCCTCTCTCTCTCTCTCTCTCTCTCTCTCAGATGTATATACAGTGCATACAACGTGGACCTTTGTAATTTGCACATCCCAGTCCATGACCGAAGAGACACATTCAAAAATCACCATCCAGTCCTATTTCCAGGCCTACCACAGCGTTGACTGCTTTCCAGGCTCCAAAAGCTTGTCAAATATATCTTTACAATGTTCCAGAATCTAACTCTAATTGACAAAATCATTGCAGTTGGTCTAGACTAGACATGACATCACTAAGCAAGGCTGCAGGTAGTTTTAATCATTAAAAATAAACATGGTAAAGGTTAGGTCCATGACTGGTACACAAGATGGCATCTGTAAGAGATCTAGTCTGAGAGAAGAATATCCTATCATGAATACAGTACACAATGATTTCAACCAGGGTTAGAGTCATATCATGTCAGACAATTCAGGATCTGATCTGAAACTCATATTCTCCAATTAAAACAATCTAATCAAACTAACATAATTTAAATGAAATTGACCCCATCACCTTAACTTTGTTCTCAAGAAACGAAGAAGAGATGACTTGCAACTCAGCCAAAACAGAGCAGAATGTCAACAGATTCTGGCACACGGTCGTTTGGGGGTTTTCCTCCCTCCTTGGCACAGAGGGATGTTGGACATTTCAGTGTCAGCCACACTGTTATTTCTCTAATCCTAAACAGATTCGCTTCCACCACCAGAGAAACCCGTTGTCTGGGCGGCTCCGTGGCGCTCTCTCTGCAGAGCCCGGTAATCGGCTGCATATGTCAATAAGTTATGGAATGGATTAGGAGCAACGTATGAGGTCCTCATGCCCTAGCTGTAATTCCTGGTGGCATTCTGGGACACATTTCTAACAACCAGAGAGAATTGATCCGCGCTGTTCTCACTTTTACAGCCTGAACCGGGAGGTTTTAGCTGTCAGTCAATCTCACAGCCCATCCCAGAGAGCAAGTCAAGTCAATGGTTTCTCTGACAAAACCATGAAAACCAAAGAAACCCATGTAAAAGGCTCAACGTATAATTATCAAACTTATAGCTGCTTATTAAGAGGAGGAGAGAACAAGGCAATGTGTTGTTTTTGTTCCCAAGGACAATAGAGTAAGTGGAGCTGTGTGTGGCATCGTTGCCAGGGAGAAATATACGTGATCTGGAATACTGTAGATAGGAGGGAGAGAAAGGTGGTAAGAGGGAGAGCAATAGAGAGAGAGAAGGAGAGGGGGCAAGGGAGAGGGAGAGCAATAGAGAAAGAGAAGGAGAAGGGGCAAGGGAGAGGGAGAGCAATAGAGAGAGAGAAGGAGAGGGGGCAAGGGAGAGGGAGAGCAATAGAGAAATGAAGGAGAAGGGGCAAGGGAGAGGGAGAGCAATAGAGAGAGAGAAGGAGAGGGGGCAAGGGAGAGGGAGAGGAATAGAGAAAGAGAAAAGGGAGAAAGAGGGAGAAAGAGAGAGCTCAATAGAGAAAGAGAGAAGAGAGAAAGAGAGAGAGAGAGAGAGCAATAGAGAAAGAGAGGAGAGAGAGAGTGAGAGAGAGAGAGAGCGCAATAGAGAAAGAGAGAAGAGAGAGAGAGAGAGAGAGAGCGAGAGAGAGAGAGAGAGAGAGAGAGAGAGAGAGAGAGAGAGAGAGAGAGAGAACGAGAGAGAGAAAGAGAGAGAGAGAAGAAATGCCAAGCAGGGGGGAGGGAATCATACGGTCAGATGAGAGCGAGATAGTCTTCCAACCTGCCTGTCTGTCTGTGTGTGCGTGTATCTACCATATGGGGTTGGGGTAAGGTCTCTTTAGTTTAAGTTTCAAGTTGTATTAGTCGTATGTACGGGATACACATGGTATACACTGTCCAATTAAATGCTTACTTGCAGGTTCCTTCTCGACAATTCAACAACAATAATAACTAATAAAATATAAAAATACGAACATAAAGTAAATGTCTCAGTAGAATAGAATTTTAGCATAAGTATAATACAGGGTAGCACAATTTATAGTCCAATATTTACATGTTTTGGGGAAGGGGGAGATTGTGGGGGGGGGAGTGTTTAAATTGTGCAGTATTTAGCAACTATAATAAGTCTGGTAGCAGCAGTTGTGATGTGTGTTGTCTTCCGGGTTGGAGCGAGCGGTCGCATCTGCACTCGGTCCGCAGGTAGTATTACAGGTAGTATTACATTTCATTACATTTCATTATAGTACAACGGTTTGATTTGTCTAATCTTAGCAATTTCTTCTTAGCTAGCTACACAGCCGTCTTTGTATCATAGATAATTGCGTAATTATCGTATTTCGTCGTCCTAACGCAGTCTACACTGCCCTGCAGCTAGCCAGCTAGCTAACGTCCACCGTTAGCTAGTCCACCGTCTACCGATTAGCAGCACAACTATTACACTCAACTGAACGACTTGATTAGTGTAGTGTTAGCTAGCTACATAGTTGTCTTTGCTGTCTTCGTACCCAAGATAATTGTGTAGTTTAGAGTGTGTAGTTTTATGTCGTCCTTAACATAGGAGACTCTGCTAGCTAGCCAACAGCTAGCCAACGTCTACCGAACAGAACTTCTGCACTCAACAATCTGGTCGCATTTCGCTTCGCTCCACAGGTAGTATCACATTTTTCATTTCATTTCATTACAGTACAACGGCTTGATTTGTTTGATCGTAGCTAGCTACATAGCTAGCTACATAGCCGTCTTTGTATCAAAGATAATTGTGTAGTCTAGAGCGATTTCCTAGGTTAGCTAGCCAGCTATTGTCGTTCTTTTAACGCAACGTAACGTAATCAACACTGCTAGCTAGCCAGCTAGCCCCGAATAGCAGCACAGTAGAAACTATTACACTCAACGGAACGACTTGATTAGTGTAGTGTCAACAACGCAGCCAATGCCAACTAGCCTACTTAGTCAACAACGCAGCCTCTGCCAGCTAGCCTACTTCAGCAGTACTGTATCATTTTAATCATTTTAGTCAATAAGATTCTTGCTACGTAAGTTTAACTCTCTGAACACTCGTGACGTGTAGTCCACTTGTCATTCCAATCTCCTTTGCATTAGCGTAGCCTCTTGTGTAGCCTGTCAACTATGTGTCTGTCTATCCCTGTTCTCTCCTCTCTGCACAGACCATACAAACGCTCCACACCGCGTGGCCGCGGCCACCCTAATCTGGTGGTCCCAGCGCGCACGACCCACGTGGAGTTCCAGGTCTCCGGTAGCCTCTGGAACTGCCGATCTGCGGCCAACAAGGCAGAGTTCATCTCCGCCTATGTCTCCCTCCAGTCCCTCGACTTCTTGGCACTGACGGAAACATGGATCACCACAGACAACACTGCTACTCCTACTGCTCTCTCTTCGTCTGCCCACGTGTTCTCGCACACCCCGAGAGCTTCTGGTCAGCGGGGTGGTGGCACCGGGATCCTCATCTCTCCCAAGTGGTCATTCTCTCTTTCTCCCCTTACCCATCTGTCTATCGCCTCCTTTGAATTCCATGCTGTCACAGTTACCAGCCCTTTCAAGCTTAACATCCTTATCATTTATCGCCCTCCAGGTTCCCTCGGAGAGTTCATCAATGAGCTTGATGCCTTGATAAGCTCCTTTCCTGAGGACGGCTCACCTCTCACAGTTCTGGGCGACTTTAACCTCCCCACGCCTACCTTTGACTCATTCCTCTCTGCCTCCTTCTTTCCACTCCTCTCCTCTTTTGACCTCACCCTCTCACCTTCCCCCTACTCACAAGGCAGGAAATACGCTCGACCTCATCTTTACTAGATGCTGTTCTTCCACTAACCTCGTTGCAACTCCCCTCCAAGTCTCCGACCACTACCTTGTATCCTTTTCCCTCTCGCTCTCATCCAACACTTCCCACACTGCCCCTACTCGGATGGTATCGCGCCGTCCCAACCTTCGCTCTCTCTCCCCGCTACTCTCTCCTCTTCCATCCTATCATCTCTTCCCTCTGCTCAAACCTTCTCCAACCTATCTCCTGATTCTGCCTCCTCAACCCTCCTCTCCTCCCTTTCTGCATCCTTTGACTCTCTATGTCCCCTATCCTCCAGGCCGGCTCGGTCCTCCCCTCCCGCTCCGTGGCTCGACGACTCATTGCGAGCTCACAGAACAGGGCTCCGGGCAGCCGAGCGGAAATGGAGGAAAACTCGCCTCCCTGCGGACCTGACATCCTTTCACTCCCTCCTCTCTACATTTTCCCTCTTCTCTCTCTGCTGCTAAAGCCACTTTCTACCACTCTAAATTCCAAGCATCTGCCTCTAACCCTAGGAAGCTCTTTGCAACCTTCTCCTCCCTCCTGAATCCTCCTCCCCTCCCCCTCCTCCCTCTCTGCAGATGACTTCGTCAACCATTTTGAAAAGAAGGTCGACGACATCCGATCCTCGTTTGCTAAGTCAAACGACACCGCTGGTTCTGCTCACACTGCCCTACCCTGTGCTCTGACCTCTTTCTCCCCTCTCTCTCCAGATGAAATCTCGCGTCTTGTGACGGCCGGCCGCCCTACAACCTGCCCGCTTGACCCTATCCCTCCTCTCTTCTCCAGACCATTTCCGGAGACCTCCTCCCTTACCTCACCTCGCTCATCAACTCATCCCTGACCGCTGGCTACGTCCCTTCCGTCTTCAAGAGAGCGAGAGTTGCACCCCTTCTGAAAAAACCTACACTCGATCCCTCCGATGTCAACAACTACAGACCAGTATCCCTTCTTTCTTTTCTCTCCAAAACTCTTGAACGTGCCGTCCTTGGCCAGCTCTCCCGCTATCTCTCTCAGAATGACCTTCTTGATCCAAATCAGTCAGGTTTCAAGACTAGTCATTCAACTGAGACTGCTCTTCTCTGTATCACGGAGGCGCTCCGCACTGCTAAAGCTAACTCTCTCTCCTCTGCTCTCATCCTTCTAGACCTATCGGCTGCCTTCGATACTGTGAACCATCAGATCCTCCTCTCCACCCTCTCCGAGTTGGGCATCTCCGGCGCGGCCCACGCTTGGATTGCGTCCTACCTGACAGGTCGCTCCTACCAGGTGGCGTGGCGAGAATCCGTCTCCACACCACGTGCTCTCACCACTGGTGTCCCCCAGGGCTCTGTTCTAGGCCCTCTCCTATTCTCGCTATACACCAAGTCACTTGGCTCTGTCATAACCTCACATGGTCTCTCCTATCATTGCTATGCAGACGACACACAATTAATCTTCTCCTTTCCCCCTTCTGATGACCAGGTGGCGAATCGCATCTCTGCATGTCTGGCAGACATATCCGTGTGGATGACGGATCACCACCTCAAGCTGAACCTCGGCAAGACGGAGCTGCTCTTCCTCCCGGGGAAGGACTGCCCGTTCCATGATCTCGCCATCACGGTTGACAACTCCATTGTGTCCTCCTCCCAGAGGGCTAAGAACCTTGGCGTGATCCTGGACAACACCCTGTCGTTCTCAACTAACATCAAGGCGGTGGCCCGTTCCTGTAGGTTCATGCTCTACAACATCCGCAGAGTACGACCCTGCCTCACACAGGAAGCTGCGCAGGTCCTAATCCAGGCACTTGTCATCTCCCGTCTGGATTACTGCAACTCGCTGTTGGCTGTGCTCCCTGCCTGTGCCATTAAACCCCTACAACTCATCCAGAACGCCGCAGCCCGTCTGGTGTTCAACCTTCCCAAGTTCTCTCACGTCACCCCGCTCCTCCGCTCCCTCCACTGGCTTCCAGTTGAAGCTCGCATCCGCTACAAGACCATGGTGCTTGCCTACGGAGCTGTGAGGGGAACGGCACCTCAGTACCTCCAGGCTCTGATCAGGCCCTACACCCAAACAAGGGCACTGCGTTCATCCACCTCTGGCCTGCTCGCCTCCCTACCACTGAGGAAGTACAGTTCCCGCTCAGCCCAGTCAAAACTGTTCGCTGCTCTGGCCCCCCAATGGTGGAACAAACTCCCTCACGACGCCAGGACAGCGGAGTCAATCACCACCTTCCGGAGACACCTGAAACCCCACCTCTTTAAGGAATACCTAGGATAGGATAAAGTAATCCCTCTCACCCCCCCTCCCCCTGAAAAGATTTAGATGCACTACTGTTCCACTGGAGGTCATAAGGTGAATGCACCAATTTGTAAGTCGCTCTGGATAAGAGCGTCTGCTAAATGACTTAAATGTAAATGTGTTTGTATGTGGATGAGTGTACACTGAGTATATAAAACATTAAGAACACATGATCTTTCCAATTCATAGAATGACCATGTGAATCAAGGTGAAAACTATGATCCCTTATTGATGTCACCTGTGAAATCCACTTCAAATCAGTGTAGATGTGAGGAGACAGGTCAAAGAAGGATTTATAAGCCTTGGACCAATTGAGACATGGATTGTGTATGTGTGACATTCAGAGGGTGAATGGGCAAGACAAACAATGTAAGTGCCTTTGAATGGGGTATGGTAGTAGGTGCCAGGCACAGCGGTTTGTGTCAAGAACTGCAACGCTGTTGGGTTTTGCACACTCAGTTTCCCCTGTATATCAAGAATGGTCCACCATTCAAAGGACATCCAGCAACTGTGGGAAGCATTGAAGTCAACATAGTCCAGCATCCCTGTGGAACACTTTAGACACCTTGTAGAGTCCATGCCCCGACTAATTGAGGCTGTTCTGAGGGCAGGGGGGCAGGGGGGGGGGGTGCATGTGTGTTAAGGTGCAGAGAATCAGAGCAGGTTCAGTTCAAGTGTTCAGTAGTCTGATGGCTTGTAGATAGAAACGGTCTCTGAGCCTGTTGGTATCAGACTTAATGCTCTGATACCATCTGCCCGACGATAAGGGAGTGAAGAGCTCGTGGCTGTGGTGTGTGGGTTCCTTGATGATGCTGAGGGGCTTCCTCAAGCACCATTTTCAATAGATTTCCTGGATGGTTGGGAGCACAGTCCCAGTGATGTACTGGGCCGTTTTCACCACCCGCTGGAGGGTCTTGAGGTTGTGGAATGGAGATATTCCTGTACCAGGCCGTGATGCAGCCGGTCAGGACACTATCGATGGTGCAGTGGTAGTATTTGGAGGACCCGGAGTGGCATACAGAATTTCTTCAGCCGCCTTAGAATGTTGAGATGCTGCAGTCCCGTTGATGTGGATCGGGGCATGTTCCCACCTCTGCATCCTAAAGACAACAATCAACTCCTTCGCTTTGCTGATGTTGAGGGAGAAGTTGTTGTCCTGGCACAACAATGCTAGTTCACTTAACTCCTCCCTATAGGCTGACTCGTCATTGTTGGTTATCAGGCCTAAAACCGTGGTGTCGTCAGCAAACTTGATAATGGACAGGAGTACAGAGGGCTGAGAACACACCATTAGGGGGGGCGCTGTGTTAAGAGTCAGTGTCGAGGAGGTGTTGTTGCCCATCTTCACAGCCTTTGGTCTGCCTGTTAGGATGTCCAGGATCCAGTTGCAGAGGGTAGTGTCCAGACCCAGAGCTCTGACCTTGGTGTCGAGCTTGGAGAGAACAATAGTGTTATATGCTGAACTGTAGTCAATGAACAGCATTCTCACGGAGGTGCTCCTCTTGTCCAGATGTGTTCCAGCCCGTATGAATACGGTTTACGGTTTTCTGCCAGCATAGTGGAGTCTGCCACTAGCATTGTCAGTGTAGTCAGCTCAGCTATCACCATTGAGACCGTGTCTGTGCCTCGACCTAGGTTGGGCAAAACTAAACATGGCGGTGTTCGCCTTAGCAATCTCACTAGGATAAAGACCACCTCCATTCCTGTCATTACTGAAAGAGATCATGATACCTCACATCTCAAAATAGGGCTACTTAATGTTAGATCCCTTACTTCAAAGGCAATTATAGTCAATGAACTAATCACTGATCATAATCTTGATGTGATTGTCCTGACTGAAACATGGCTTAAGCCTGATGAATTTACTGTGTTAAATGAGGCCTCACCTCCTGGCTACACTAGTGACCATATCCCCCGTGCATCCCGCAAAGGCGGAGGTGTTGCTAATATTTACGATAGCAAATTTCAATTTACAAAAAAAAAAATGACGTTTTCGTCTTTTGAGCTTCTAGTCATGAAATCTATGCAGCCTACTCAATCACTTTTTATAGCTACTGTTTACAGGCCTCCTGGGCCATATACAGCGTTTCTCACTGAGTTCCCTGAATTCCTATCGGACCTTGTAGTCATTGCAGATAATATTCTAATCTTTGGTGACTTTAATATTCACATGGAAAAGTCCACAGACCCACTCCAAAAGGCTTTCGGAGCCATCATCGACTCAGTGGGTTTTGTCCAACATGTCTCTGGACCCACTCACTGTCACAGTCATACGCTGGACCTAGTTTTGTCCCATGGAATAAATGTTGTGGATCTTAATGTTTTTCCTCATAATCCTGGACTATCGGACCACCATTTTATTATGTTTGCAATTGCAACAAATAATCTGCTCAGACCCCAACCAAGGAACATCAAAAGTCGTGCTATAAATTCACAGACAACACAAAGATTCCTTGATGCCCTTCCAGACTCCCTCTGCCTACCCAAGGACGCCAGAGGACAAAAATCCGTGAACCACCTAACTGAGGATCTCAATTTAACCTTGCGCAATACCCTAGATGCAGTTGCACCCCTAAAAACTAAAAAAATGTCTCATAAGAAACTAGCTCCCTGGTACACAGAAAATACCCGAGCTCTGAAGCAAGCTTCCAGAAAATTGGAACGGAAATGGCGCCACACCAAACTGGAAGTCTTCCGACTAGCTTGGAAGGACGGTACCGTGCAGTACCGAAGAGCCCTTACTGCTGCTCGATCATCCTATTTTTCTAACTTAATTGAGGAAAATAAGTACAATCTGAAATTCCTTTTTGATACTGTCGCAAAGCTAACTAAAAAGCAGCATTCCCCAAGAGAGGATGACTTTCACTTTAGCAGTGATAAATTCATGAACTTCTTTGAGGAAAAGATTATGATCATTAGAAAGCAAATTACGGACTCCTCTTTAAACCTGCGTATTCCTCCAAACCTCAGTTGTCCTGAGTCTGCACAACTCTGCCAGGACCTAGGATCAAGAGAGATGCTCAAGTCTTTTAGTATTATATCTCTTGACACAATGATGAAAATAATCATGGCCTCTAAACCTTCAAGCTGCATACTGGACCCTATTCCAACTAAACTACTGAAAGAGCTGCTTCTTGTGCTTGGCCCTCCTATGTTGAACATAATAAACGGCTCTCTATCCACTGGATGTGTACCAAACTCACTAAAAGTGGCAATAATAAAGCCTCTCTTGAAAAAGCCAAACCTTGACCCAGAAAATATAAAAAACTATCGGCCTATATCGAATCTTCCATTCCTCTCAAAAATTTTAGAGAAGGCTGTTGCGCAGCAACTCACTGCCTTCCTGAAGACAAACAATGTATACGAAATGCTTCAGTCTGGTTTTAGACCCCATCATAGCACTGAGACGGCACTTGTGAAGGTGGTAAATGACATTTTAATGGCATCGGACCGAGGCTCTGCATCTGTCCTCGTGCTCCTAGACCTTAGTGCTGCTTTTGATACCATCGATCACCACATTCTTTTGGAGAGATTGGAAACCCAAATTGGTCTACACGGTCATGTTCTGGCCTGGTTTAGATCTTATCTGTCGGAAAGATATCAGTTTGTCTCTGTGAATGGTTTGTCCTCTGACAAATCAACTGTAAATTTCGGTGTTCCTCAAGGTTCTGTTTTAGGACCACTATTGTTTTCACTATATATTTTACCTCTTGGGGATGTTATTCAAAACATAATGTAAACTTTCACTGCTATGCGGATGACACACAGCTGTACATTTCAATGAAACATGGTGAAGCCCCAAAATTGCCCTCGCTAGAAGCATGTGTTTCAGACATAAGGAAGTGGATGGCTGCAAACTTTCTACTTTTAAACTCGGACAAAACAGAGATGCTTGTTCTAGGTCCCAAGAAACAAAGAGATCTTCTGTTGAATCTGACAATTAATCTTAATGGTTGTACAGTCGTCTCAAATAAAACTGTGAAGGACCTCGGCGTTACTCTGGACCCTGATCTCTCTTTTGAAGAACATATCAAGACCATTTCGAGGACAGCTTTTTCCATCTACGTAACATTGCAAAAATCAGAAACTTTCTGTCCAAAAATGATGCAGAAAAATTAATCCATGCTTTTGTCACTTCTAGGTTAGACTACTGCAATGCTCTATTTTCCGGCTACCCGGATAAAGCACTAAATAAACTTCAGTTAGTGCTAAATACGGCTGCTAGAATCCTGACTAGAACCAAAAAATTTGATCATATTACTCCAGTGCTAGCCTCTCTACACTGGCTTCCTGTTAAAGCAAGGGCTGATTTCAAGGTTTTACTGCTAACCTACAAAGCATTACATGGGCTTGCTCCTACCTATCTCTCTGATTTGGTCCTGCCGTACATACCTACACGTACGCTACGGTCACAAGACGCAGGCCTCCTAATTGTCCCTAGAATTTCTAAGCAAACAGCTGGAGGCAGGGCTTTCTCCTATAGAGCTCCATTTTTATGGAACGGTCTGCCTACCCATGTCAGAGACGCAAACTCGGTCTCAACCTTTAAGTCTTTACTGAAGACTCATCTCTTCAGTGGGTCATATGATTGAGTGTAGTCTGGCCCAGGAGTGGGAAGGTGAACGGAAAGGCTCTGGAGCAACGAACCGCCCTTGCTGTCTCTGCCTGGCCGGTTCCCCTCTTTCCACTGGGATTCTCTGCCTCTAACCCTGTTACGGGGCTGAGTCACTGGCTTACTGGGGCTCTCTCATGCCGTCCCTGGGGGTGCGTCACCTGAGTGGGTTGATTCACTGTTGTGGTCAGCCTGTCTGGGTTGGCGCCCCTTGGGTTGTGCCGTGGCGGAGATCTTTGTGGGCTATACTCGGCCTTGTCTCAGGATGGTAAGTTGGTGGTTGAAGATATCCCTCTAGTGGTGTGGGGGCTGTGCTTTGGCAAAGTGGGTGGGGTTATATCCTTCCTGTTTGGCCCTGTCCGGGGGTGTCCTCGGATGGGGCCACAGTGTCTCCTGACCCCTCCTGTCTCAGCCTCCAGTATTTATGCTGCAGTAGTTTATGTGTCGGGGGGCTAGGGTCAGTTTGTTATATCTGGAGTACTTCTCCTGTCCTATTCGGTGTCCTGTGTGAATCTAAGTGTGCGTTCTCTAATTCTCTCCTTCTCTCTTTCTTTCTCTCTCTCGGAGGACCTGAGCCCTAGGACCATGCCCCAGGACTACCTGACATGATGACTCCTTTCTGTCCCCAGTCCACCTGGCCATGCTGCTGCTCCAGTTTCAACTGTTCTGCCTTACTATTATTCAACCATGCTGGTCATTTATGAACATTTGAACATCTTGGCCACGTTCTGTTATAATCTCCACCCGGCACAGCCAGAAGAGGACTGGCCACCCCACATATGCTCTCTCTAATTCTCTCTTTCTTTCTCTCTCTCGGAGGACCTGAGCCCTAGGACCGTGCCCCAGGACTACCTGACATGATGACTCCTTGCTGTCCCCAGTCCACCTGACTGTGCTGCTGCTCCGGTTTCAACTGTTCTGCCTTATTATTATTCAACCATGCTGGTCATTTATGAACATTTGAACATCTTGGTCATGTTCTGTTATAATCTCTACCCGGCACAGCCAGAAGAGGACTGGCCACCCCACATAGCCTGGTTCCTCTCTAGGTTTCTTCCTAGGTTTTGGCCTTTCTAGGGAGTTTTTCCTAGCCACCGTGCTTTTACACCTGCATTGTTTGCTGTTTGGGGTTTTAGGCTGGGTTTCTGTACAGCACTTTGAGATATCAGCTGATGTACGAAGGGCTATATACATAAATTTGATTTGATTTGATTTGATGAATAGTAATGTAAATGGCATCCTCCGTGGATCTGTTGGAGTGGGTCCTGTGTGCCTGGCATGCTGGCCTTGATGTGGGCCACGACAGCCTCTCAAAGCACTTCCTGATGACCGGGCTGAGTGCGACGGGCCAATAGTCATTTGGGCATGTCACCTTGTTTTTTCTTGGGTACTGGGATGATGGTGGTCTCCTTGAAACAGGAGGGGACTACAGCCTGTAACAGGGACATGTTGAAGATGTCCAAGAAGACGCCCGCCAGCTGATCAGCACACACTCTGAGGACGCAGTCAGGGATGCTATCTGGGCTGGTGGCTTTGTGAGTATGTACTCTTTAGAGAGTTTTCTTCATTTCAGCCTCGAAGAGCAAAAGCACCCGGTCGTTCGCAGCAGTGAGAGTTTTCCTGAATGGCTCGGTATGGAAGCGAGCATAGAATGTGTCAAGCTCGTCTGGGAGGGAGGCATCGCTGGGCACCGCACAGCTGGATGTGCTTTTGTAGTCTGTAATAGTCTGTAGTCCTTGCCACATGCGGCGTGAGTCTGAGTTGTCGAACATCAATTCAAGTTTGAGTCTGAATGATCTTTTTGTGTCCCTAATGGTTTGCGGAGCTCGTACCTGCTTGCCTTGTACGTGTTGTGTGCCACCGAGTCACCGGGGTTCATTCTGCTGACATTGAATGCTGCAGTATGGCCTCTCAGCATGGTATCTCCATTCATCTAAAGTTTTTGGTTAGGGTATGTCCAGACTGTTATTCTGCCCTACCAAGCAAAAAGGCAGTAACTGTTCATAGCATGGAACTGAGAAATATTGGTTTAATTTACCTTGGTTTTACAGTAACTTTATGCAGTTACTGCTAACATGACCCCCATTTTCTCCAAAACACATTACAATAGAGGCAGGATACTAGTCCACATGATTAAGCATGTATTTAACGTAGCAAAAATGACTAACTCATTTTTGACCAAATAAGCAGTTACTGACTTTTTGCTTGGTACGGCAGTATTGTGGGTACAACATCTCCAACACATTTCCTAATGAAGCATGTGACTGACAATGTATATTCCTCAATGTTGATGGATGAGTCCTGGGTGGATGGATCTTTGAACATATTCCAATCAGTATTCTCAAAACAATCCTGCAGCATTGAGTCTGCCTCCTCTGTCCAGCACCTGGGGGGGGGGGGGGGGGGTTAGGAACAGAGACACATGATCTGATTGGCTGAAGCGGGTGCGGGGATGACTTTGTACACGTCCCGGATGTCTGTATATACATAGTCCAGCACGTTGTTTCCTCTCACGGGGAAAAATAGATGGTGATGATATTTTGGAAAAATGTATGTTAAACGTGCTTGGTTAAAATCACCCGTGACAATAAAGACTGCTTCCAGGATTCTTGCTGGCTAATGTTCTTGTACAGTTCGCTGAGTGCTGCCTTGATGTTTGCTTGTGGTTCTATGTACACAGTTGTGATAATAACACACGTGAATTCCCTCGGCATATAGTGGGGGTCGGCATTTTAGAATCAGGAACTCCAGGTCGGGTGAAAAGGCGCTCGAAATGTTTCAACTTCTGTTCATCAGGAATTGTTGATGAGGAAGCATATGCCTCCCCCTATTCATATCAGATGCCGCCGTTCGATCCATACGGAAAATGGAAAATCCGTCTGGTTGAATAGCAGAGTCGAGTAAATTGTCCGTATGCCATCTCTGTAAAAACAAAGACAGCATTCCCTGATGTCCTTCTGCGATTGAAGCCTTTCTTCTAAGTTCCCAAAGTTTATTTTTCAGCGGTTAGACATCAGGATATTAGGAAGGCCATGTGCCTTTGGTCATCTCTGTCAGCGGCAACAGGTCAGCCCGCTGTACGGGGAACAAGGAAGCAAATATAATATCCCAGATCTGGGAGTCTGAAACTCGGTCTCCAGCTGTAAGGCCTGCTCTTCCTCTGTAATTTGTGCAAAGAAAACCAGGCTGAAAAATGACCCAAATTATTTTTTTAAATGATGTGTGTGTGTTTACGTGTCTGTGTGTGTATGTGTCTGTGTGTGTGTGTTTGTTTGTGTCTGCCTGTGTGCGTGCGTGTGTAGTGTTTAAGGGGGTAGCTAACTTCAGGAAGATGGGGTGAAAATTACACCCATGCACACATGTCCAGAGAAAACACAGAGTGGATCAAGCACTGGGAGGGAGTTCGCTACAGATCACTCTGAGACAAGCACATGGAGAGATCCTGCACCCAGAGAGAAGCACTGTCTCTGGGCAGGGGGGTGGAGCCATGGAGGGGGCTTGGGAGGTCGTAAACAATGGGAACGTTTCATAGACCCAATCTCAGAGGCCTGGGGCGTAGGAGACATCAGCACATCAGCAGCCCAGACAGACAGACAGACGAGGCTGTAGAGCGATTATCTATATACAGCTACTGGCTTCTCAGTGTACACTGGCCTTTTACAAGTGACAAAAAGAGAATTAGTAGGACAAGTTGTAAATGTGTAAAAAAGGCCATTCATAGACTTATCTTGGTTTTGAGAGGGAGGATTGTTACACTACACAGTGTCAAATAGCCTGTGATCATGCTTGAGAACCATTCATCTGTTTTTTTATGGCATAGTTGTTTTATACTGAGTTGTTTTTCCATAAAATATTCATACATTAGATATGATGACATGAATGGGAAAAAGTTTTTAAAAGCTTGTTTAAAAGGCCTGTGAATGCCTCAATCCCTACTGCCCTTTAATATCATAATATCAAGCACATTGATAAAAACTATAGAGATGATTTTTAAAGTGCTGTATTCTATTTCTATTTTAGTTTAGTGTCCACAATCAGTTTTATTTAATTTAATTACATGGAGGGCTAACCTCTTGGAACACAGTGATCCGTGTAGTGTGTGGTGTGCATACCAAATGGCACTCTATCCCTTATGTAGTGCACTACTTTTGACTGGGGCCCATAGAGCTTGGTCAAATGTAGTGCACTATATAGGGAATAGGGTACCATTTGGAACACAGTGTACAATGTGTGGTGTTTACTAGCAGCCACTTTTTAAAATGCTCATTATCCCGTATTGCAGATATCCACATAATGGTGGAGTGTAGACCATTTTGCAGAGAGAGGTCAACACAAAGTTAAATCATTGCAAACTCTTTATGATCTCTTCAACAGTGTTGAAAGCCTTTGAAATGCTTGTACATTAGAACACAAGGGTTCATTTAGGGGGGCTTCAGTTAATTACAGTATAACATCAATTTAATACTATAGGCCCTGCAACCAAGTGGGAGCAATATAATATTTTCAACAGACACCATAAATACATACGTATTGAATCAGTACATTCAATTATACAAAATATTTTCATCTTAAAGTGTAGGAGATCATATCTTAATTCAAGAAAGAGATATCCTATAGTTCCCTTGCCAATGTACAAAACAACCACAGTTCTCTTACATTTGTACAGAAATCATTGTGATCTTATGGATTTATCTCCAACTCAATACACTCCAGTTCCCCCTTTGCGTGTGTCGAGATCAGAGCTCCGTCCGCCACATCACAACACCCCCGCAATCCCAGACTGCCCCTCTCTGATCAAAGGTACAGCGTGTTTATTCATACAGCCTGTTACTATGATAAAGGGGGTCCCTGTTACAATTAGGCTTTTTGCCTTTTTCCCCTCCAGATGTAATGGTCGCTGGTCAGACGCTGCCGGACAAAAGAGCTGCTGGCTCTGACCTCAGTTTAACTCTAATGATGGCGTCTTGACCGCTGGCATTCTTCTCTAAGTGATGAGTTCCAAATCAAATCAAATCAAATAAAATCAAATGTTATTGGTCACATACACATATTTATCAGATGTTATTGTGGGTGCAGTGAAATGCTTGTGTTCCTAACTCCAACAGTGCAGTAGTATCTAACACTTGACAACAATACATACAAATCACAAAGTAAAAGAATGGAATTAAGAAATGTATAAATATTACACTATATATACAAAAGTATGTGGACACCCCTTCAAATGACTGCATTCGGCTATTTCAGCCACACCGTTGCTGACAGGTGTATAAAATCGAGCTCACAGCCATGTAAATAGACAAACATTGGCAGTAGAATGGCCTTACTGAAGAGCTCAGTGACTTTTAACGTGGCACCGTCCAACAAGTCAGTTCGTCAAATGTCTGCCCTTCTAGAGCTGCCCAGGTCAACTGTAAGTGCTGTTATTGTGAAGTGGAAACTTCTAGGAGCAACAAAGGCTCAGCCACCAAGTGGTAGACCACAGAAGCTCACAGAACAGTACCGCCGAGTGCTGAAGCATGTTGCGCGTAAAAATCATCTCCCTTCGGTTGCAACACTCATTACCGAGTTCCAAACTGCCTCTGGAAGCAATGTCAGCACCTGAACTGTTCGTTGGGAGCTTCATGAAATGGGTTTCCATGGCCGAGCAGCCACACACAAGGCTAAGATTACCATGCACAATGCCAAACATCAGCAGGAGTGGTGTAAAACTTGCTGCCATTGGACTCTGGAGCGGTGGAAACGCCTTCAGTGACAAATTAGGCTTCATCATTTGGCAGTCTGACGGACGAATGTGGGTTTGGTGGAGGCCAGGAGAAAGCTACCTGCTCCAGTGCATAATGCCAACTGCAAAGTTTGGTGGAGGAGGAATAATGGTATAGGTCTGTTTTTCATGGTTTTGGCTAGACCCCTTAGAACCAGTGAAGGGAAATCTTAATGCTACAGCATACATTCTCTTTTTTTTAATAAAGATTTTTTTACCCTTTTTTTCTCCAATTTCGTGGTATCCAATTGGTAGTTACAGTCTTGTCTCATCGCTGCCACTCCCATACAGACTCGGGAGAGGCGAAGGTCAAGAGCCGTGCGTCCTCCGAAACACAGCCCAACCAAGCCGCACTGCTTCTTGACACAATGCCCGCTTAACCAGCCACACCAATGTGTCAGAGGAAACACAGTACACCTGGCGACTGTGTCAGCCTGCATGTGCCCGGCCCACCTCAGGAGTCGCTGGGAGGTGATGGGACAAGGACATCCCTGCTGGCCAAACCCTCCATTAACCCGGGCGATGCTGGGCCAATTATGCCACAGTGACAGAGCCTGGATTTGAACCAGCATCTCTAGTGGCACAGCTAGCACTGTGATGCAGTGCATTAGACCACTGCGCCACTCGGGAGGCCTATACAATGACATTCTAGACGATTCTGTACTTCCAACTTTGTGGCAACAGTTTGGGGAAGGCCCTTTCCTGTTTCAGCATGACAATGCCCCGTTCACAAAGCAAGGTCCATGCAGAAACGATTTGTCGAGATTGGTGTGGAAGAACTTGACTGGTCTGCAGAGAGGCCTGACCTTAACCCCATCGAACACCTTTGGGATGAATTGGAACGTTGACTGCGAGCCAGGTCTAATCACCCAACATCAGTGCCCGACCTCACTAACGCTCTTGTGGCTGAGTGGAAGCAAGTCCCCGCAGCAATGTTCCAACATCTAGTGGAAAGTCTTCAGAAGAGTGGAGGCTGTTATAGCAGAAAAGGGGGGGCAACACCGTCGTACATCGTATTATTTTGGAATGAGATGTTAGACGAGCACATACTTTTGGTCATGAAGTGTATGTAACTTTGAGGAATGTTGACTAAGGGAGCATTTATGTTGAAGGATGTTACAGCAGTTAGTTGATGTGACCCCAACTACCACTACCACTCCACTGACTGACTACAGCCCTACATGATTGCTGTGTGCATGGGAACATACAGTAGGGATCATACCCAGCCCCCCCTCCCCCCTGCCCCCCTCTCCTCCCCAGTCACCCCCCTCCCCTCTCCTCTTCCTGCTATCTGCAGGGCCAATCTACAGCCCTGCTATTATGATTCCTGTACTCAGTGTATTCCAGGCCGATTTAAAACATCAACACCATCAATCACCCAGGCAGAGGGGCCGAGCAGCTGGCTGAACCTCTGCTGTCTATCTGCAAGGCCTATTTGTCTTCCGGGGCACATCTGATTCGCATGCTTACCCTTTTCCCCTCTGTCTCACCCCTTTCCCCTCTGTCTCACTCCTTTCCCCTCTGTCTCACCCCTTTCCCCTCTGTCTCACCCCTTTCCCCTCTGTCTCACCCCTTTCCCCTCTGTCTCATCCCTTTCCCCTCTGTCTCATCCCTTTCCCCTCTGTCTTATCCCTTTCCCCTCTGTCTCATCCCTTTCCCCTCTGTCTCACCCCTTTCCCCTCTGTCTCATCCCTTTCCCCTCTGTCTCATCCCTTTCCCCTCTGTCTCATCCCTTTCCCCTCTGTCTCACCCCTTTCCCCTCTGTCTCATCCCCTTCCCCTCTGTCTCACCCCTTTCCCCTCTGTCTCACCCCTTTCCCCTCTGTCTCACCCCTTTCCCCCTGTCTCTTCCTTTCCCCTCTGTCTCACCCCTTTCCCCTCTGTCTCACCCCTTTCCCCTCTGCCTCACCCCTTTCCCTCTGTCTCATCCCTTTCCCCTCTGTCTCATCCCTTTCCCATCTGTCTCATCCCTTTCCCCTCTATCTCACCCATTTCCCATCTGTCTCACCCCTTTCCCCTCTGTCTCATCCCTTTCCCCTGTCTCATCCCTTTCCCCTCTGTCTCACCCCTTTCCCCTCTGTCTCTGTCTCACCCCTTTCCCCTCTGCCTCACCCCTTTCCCCTCTGCCTCACCCCTTTCCCCTCTGTCTCATCCCTTTCCCCTCTGTCTCACCCCTTTCCCCTCTGTCTCACCCCTTTCCCCTCTGTCTCACCCCTTTCCCCTCTGTCTCACCCCTTTCCCCTCTGTCTCACCCCTTTCGCCTCTGTCTCATCCCTTTCCCCTCTGTCTCATCCCTTTCCCATCTGTCTCATCCCTTTCCCCTCTGTCTCACCCCTTTCCCCTCTGTCTCACCCCTTTCCCCTCTATCTCACCCATTTCCCATCTGTCTCACCCCTTTCCCCTCTGTCTCATCCCTTTCCCCTCTGTCTCATCCCTTTCCCCTCTGTCTCACCCCTTTCCCCTCTGTCTCTGTCTCACCCCTTTCCCCTCTGCCTCACCCCTTTCCCCTCTGTCTCATCCTTTTCCCCTCTGTCTCACCCCTTTCCCCTCTGTCTCATCCCTTTCCCCTCTGTCTCACCCCTTTCCCCTCTGTCTCATCCCTTTCCCCTCTGTCTCATCCCTTTCCCCTCTGTCTCATCCCTTTCCCCTCTGTCTCACCCCTTTCCCCTCTGTCTCATCCCTTTCCCATCTGTCTCATCCCTTTCCCCTTTGTCTCACCCCTTTCCCCTCTATCTCACCCATTTCCCATCTGTCTCACCCCTTTCCCCTCTGCCTCACCCCTTTCCCCTCTGTCTCACCCCTTTCCCCTCTGTCTCATCCCTTTCCCCTCTGTCTCATCCCTTTACCCTCTGTCTCACACCTTCACTACTACCCATTTCCCTTCCCTCTACTACCCCAGTAATGTTCGTAGTACTGTCCCTACGGAAGGAGATGATTGTATGGACACACTTAACAAAACATAGACTGCTGCTTTCTCTTGGGGCTCTCTGTCTAAGCTGAGAGAAAGAGGTGCTACTCTCTTTTTCTTTCCCGGTGGCCTCTCTGCGCTTTTGCTGACTGTGTGCTTGTATCCAGGACGTTGATAATAGTTCTCTTTTCCTTTTTTTGTTTGCTGTTGTAGGTTATTATACCAAAAAATGCAAATGTTGCCTACAAATGAACAAACAAATAAACACTTAACAGAGAAACTATGAGTCATAGCTCTATAAAATGTTGTCTAAGACGGTTACCACGCTCTCATAAACAACAGAAATATTTGAGTTTCTGTATGCTCCAGGAAAAAAAGTTAGCCTATTTCTCCTTTTGGACCACATACACTCTAATTCTAGAGTAGAATGGAGTTAATATGTCAATAAAAACACTGGACACGGTCAATAAAGAGGTAAGTCTGTCATAAACTGACAACACAAGAGCATTAGCTGTATCTACTAAATGTCATGTCACCAATTCTGTCTAGCACACAAACGTGAAGTATCATGACTGTTACTGCAAGCTTAGAAAGTGTATACACCCAGAACTACCTTTTCAATATCACTGCACAATGCAACATCACTGCACAATGCAACGTCACTGCACAATGCAATATCACTGCACAGTGCAATATCACTGCACAGTGCAATATCACTGCACAGTGCAGCTGACAGAACTGCAAGGAGAGGAACTGAAGCTAAAAAACCCCACAAAGCCCATCAATGTCAGAATGTCTGATGCCATGGAGGGATGTGTCATCAATTTCCTCCTTGACCCTCATGTATGGCCTGAGAACATCCCAAATGGCACCCTTTTCCCTATATAGTGGACTACTTTTGACCAGGTCCCAAATGGTAGTAGTGCACTATATAGGGAATAGGGTGCCATTATGGACGCAACCTTGGTGTTCTACAGGACCTTCCTCTACAGCCGGCTGAGAGGAGCCTGACCTGGGGGCAGAAAGAAGGACGGATTTGTATAAACACGCCAAACAAAAGTCTGTGCATTTTCCTCTACCATGGAAACAAGTGCAGCACAGTGCTGGGAGTGTGACTGTTGGACCAGACTGGTCACGCGAGCTCCGCCAAGCCCCCAACAGACACTGTCCCAGCTCCCCAGACAGCCAGCTGCAGAACTGCCTGGGACATGCAGACAGAGAGGGTCACCATCATTAGGCCAATGAGGGAATAAGTGGACGTACTGCCTTGTGTGTGTGTGTGTGTGTGTGTGTTTGATAAGGGCTTGGACACTTGAGCGTATGCCACAACTAGCACCCCACCCGGCGACTCCCCTACTCTTTTCCAGTGTGGTCAGATAACTGTAGGTTCATTTGTAGTACTCCTTATGGAAAATTTGTTAAATCACCACTCACTCATCCTCAACAATGATTTCGCAGGTAGTATTTTGTATATCGAGTTAAAAAGACGGCTTTCAACTGAGACAGAGATTAAATATGTCTAAACATGCCTACATCACACAATAACAGAATTCGTGCTTTAATATTTTTAATGAAAATGTATTTAGCTGCTAACCAGAACAGTTTACACAACTTGGACCACTTGGTCTCACACAACTGTATTTGCCTGTAAATCATTTTACAACATCACATTCAAAAAGTAAAATTTTGGATTACTAACGATTTATTATAAACTGGGTGTTTTGAGCCCTGAATGCTGATTGGCTGAAAGCTGTTGTATATCAGACCGTATACCACTGGTATGACAAAACAATTATTTTTACCCTTCTAATTATGTTGGTAACCAGTTTATAATAGCAATACGGCACCTTGGGGGTTTGTGGTATATGGCCAATATTCAAATCAAATTGTATTTGTCACATGCGCAAATACAAGCCCTTAACCAACACTGCTTTAAGAAGTTTTAAGAAAAAAAAGTGTTAAGTAAAAAATAGAAAATAAAAGTAACAATGTGGAGGCTATATACAGGGGGTACCGGTACAGAGTCAATGTGGAGGCTATATACAGGGGGTACCGGTACAGAGTCAATGTGGAGGCTATATACAGGGGGTACCGGTACAGAGTCAATGTGGAGACTATTTACAGGGGATACCGGTACAGAGTCAATGTGGAGGCTATATACAGGGGGTACCGGTACAGAGTCAATGTGGAGACTATATACAGGGGGTACCGGTACAGAGTCCGGTACAGAGTCAATGTGGAGGCTATATACAGGGGGTACCGGTACAGAGTCAATGTGGAGGCTATATACAGGGGGTACCGGTACAGAGTCAATGTGGAGACTATTTACAGGGGATACCGGTACAGAGTCAATGTGGAGACTATATACAGGGGTACCGGTACAGAGTCAATGTGGAGGCTATATACAGGGGTACCGGTACAGAGTCAATGTGGAGGCTATATACAGGGGGTACGGTACAGAGTCAATGTGGAGGCTATATACAGGGGTACCGGTACACAGAGTCAATGTGGAGGCTATATACAGGGGGTACCGGTACAGAGTCAATGTGGAGACTATATACAGGGGGTACCGGTACAGAGTCAATGTGGAGGCTATATACAGGGGGTACCGGTACAGAGTCAATGTGGAGGCTATATACAGGGGGTACCGGTATAGAGTCAATGTGGAGGCTATATACAGGGGGTACCGGTACAGAGTCAATGTGGAGGCTATATACAGGGGGTACCGGTACAGAGTCAATGTGGAGGCTATATACAGGGGTACCGGTACAGAGTCAATGTGGAGGCTATATACAGGGGGTACCGGTACAGAGTCAATGTGGAGGCTATATACAGGGGGTACCGGTACAGAGTCAATGTGGAGACTATATACAGGGGGTACCGGTACAGAGTCAATGTGGAGACTATATACAGGGGGTACCGGTACAGAGTCAATGTGGAGGCTATATACAGGGGGTACCGGTACAGAGTCAATGTGGAGGCTATATACAGG
Organism: Oncorhynchus nerka; assembly: GCF_034236695.1. Taxonomy (NCBI): domain Eukaryota; kingdom Metazoa; phylum Chordata; class Actinopteri; order Salmoniformes; family Salmonidae; genus Oncorhynchus; species Oncorhynchus nerka. The sequence continues at coordinate 19,956,576 of NC_088402.1, forward strand.
GGTACCGGTACAGAGTCAATGTGGAGGCTATATACAGGGGGTACCGGTACAGAGTCAATGTGGAGGCTATATACAGGGGTACCGGTACAGAGTCAATGTGGAGACTATATACAGGGGGTACCGGTACAGAGTCAATGTGGAGGCTATATACAGGGGTACCGGTACAGAGTCAATGTGGAGGCTATATACAGGGGGTACCGGTACAGAGTCAATGTGGAGGCTATATACAGGGGTACCGGTACAGAGTCAATGTGGAGGCTATATACAGGGGGTACCGGTACAGAGTCAATGTGGAGACTATATACAGGGGGTACCGGTACAGAGTCAATGTGGAGGCTATATACAGGGGGTACCGGTACAGAGTCAATGTGCGGGGGCACCAGTTAGTCGAGGTAATTGAGGTAATATGTACATGCAGGTAGAGTTAAAGTGACTATGCATAGATAATAAACAGAGAGTAGCAGCAGCAAAAAAGAGGAGTCTGGGTATCCCTTTGATTAGCTGTTCAGGAGTCTTATGGATTGGGGGTGCAAGCTGTTAAGAAGCCTTTTGGACCTAGACTTGGCGCTCCGGTACCGTTTGCCGTGTGGTAGCAGAGTGAACAGTCTATGACTAGGGTGGCTGGAGTCTTTGACCATTTTTAGGGCCTTGCGAAGTGCCTAAGAACAGCCATATATCACACCGCCTCGGGCCTTATTGCTTAAATAGAACATGTTTCACAAAGCCTCAGAAGCCAAAACTAACTGTTAACTGGCAGCCATTCAAAAAAAGGCACACCACTCTCACTGTACTAATGAACTAAAACTATCTTTAATTCAAAGCCATAAATAAAATACAATCAAAGTTATATGATCACGTACACAGTTTAACAGATGTTATAGCAGGTGCAGCTAAATGCTCCTAACAGCGCAGTAAAATGTCAAGCACACAAACAAATTAAACAAAGAACACAACAAGAAATCAATAATTGTCAGAAGGAATCCAATGAACAACCCAGAATACAGCAATATTCTATGAAAAGAAAAGCAGCTGCTAGGCTGAAAATAATGAGCCCAATAACAGAAATAAATACATGAAAAGGGAAATACCTAGTCAGTTGCCTTCAACTGAAATGTATCTTCCACATTTAACCCAACCCCTCTGAATCAGAGTGGTGCGGGGAGCTGCCTTACTCAACATCTACGTCTTGGGCACGGGGAGCAGTGGGGGGCAGAACCTTGCCTTGCTCAGGGCAGAACAACAGATTTTTACCTTGTCAGCTCGGGGATTCAATCCTGCAACCTTTCGGTTACTGGCCCAACGCTGACACCACATGGCTACCTGCTGCCCTGCATCGTCACGACTTCCGCCGAAGTCGGTCCCTCTCCTTGCTCGGGCGACGTTCGGAGGTCAACGTCACCGGCTTTCTAGCTACTGCTGATCCATTTTTAATTTTACATTTGTTTTGTCTTTGTTTCACACACCTGTTGTCAATCCCACAATCACTTGTTCATTATTTAACACTGTTCCCCACATGGTTTTTGTGAGTGATTGTTTATTGTAATTTTCAGTCCGTCTGTGTGTGTTCAAGATGTTACTTTGTATATTTGTATTTTTTGAGGAAAGCACTTTTTTTTACTCGTTATCTGCTGTCCTGCACCTGACTCTCTCACCAGCAACACACAGAACTCGTTACAGAATCACTCACCCGAAGAATGGAATCAGCAGGAGCAGACGCCCTCCATGTTCCAGTGAAGGAGCGCATTCAGCAGCACGCGACCATGCTGCAACATCTGGGCACTGCCATGGATCGCGTGCTGCAGACTATGGATCGTTTGGAGAGAGGAGGAGGTTTTTCAGCGCCTCCACCAGCTCTACTACAACAGGTTCCACTGACCACCCCTCTTTCCCCTGGTCCCAGCTGGATTCGACTCGCGCTCCCGAGGGAGTATGATGGGATGGCTGCCGGATGCCAGGGTTTTCTACTACAGTTGGAGCTCTACCTAGCGACCGTCCACCCGGCTCCTTTGGGGCATGAGAGTGTGTCTCGTCTCCTGCCTCTCAGGCAAAGCCCTGGAGTGGGCCAACGCCGTATGCTGTGAGGGAGATGTGGCGTTGGACCATTACGCAGAGTTCACCCGCCGTTTTCGGGCAATGTTCGACCACCCACCTGAGGGTCGAGCGGCGGGTGAACGTCTGTTCCACCATAGGCAGGGGACGAGGATCGCGCAGGATTTTGCCTTGGACTTCTAGACTCGGGACCTGTCAGTTCCATCCCCCAGCACCCCCGCTCCAACGCCCATGGAGCTAGGGGGTGCTGCACTTAGGGCGACCGGAGGAGGGGCCATTCCCTGCACCATCTGTGGCCGCAGAGGGCGCACTGCTGGTCGGCGCAGGAGGGGTCCCCCAGGGAGTCGAGGCAGCAGGCAGGGCACTATTGTGTCACCCCAGGTGAGTCGGCAGCTGGGAATTTTTTTGATCGTTCATTTGCTAATAGTTTAGGGATTCCCCCTGTTCCTGTGGATATGACTTTCCCTGTGCACGCCCTAGATAGTCGACCATTAGGGTCAGGGCTGATTAGGGAGGCCACCGCTCCACTTGACATGGTTACACAGGAGGGTCATGAGGATAGAATCAGTCTCTTCCTTATTAATTCTCCTGCGTTCCTGTGATGCTGGGCTTACGCTGGTTGGCCTGTCATGACCCCACTATTTCGTTGCAACAGAGGGCTCTCAAGGGGTGGTCACGAGAGTGCTCAGTGAGGTGTGTGGGGGTTTCCATCGGTGCGACTACGGTGGAAAGTCCAGACCAGGTCTCCACCGTGTACATCTCCTCAGAATATGCCGATTTGGCTCTCGCCTTCTGTAAGAAGAGGGTGACTAAATTACCACCTCATCGACAGGGGGGATTGTGCGATAAATCTCCTGGCAGACGTTGCACTTCCCAGGAGTCACGTGTATCCTCTGTCATAGGAGGAAACGGTGGCTACGGAAACATATGTCTCCGAATCCCTGGGGCAGGGATACATTCGGCCTTCCGCTTCACCTGCCTCCTCGAGTTTCTTTTTTTCGAAGAAGAAGGATGGGGGTCTGTGCCCATGTATTGACTATCGAGGTATAAATCAGATCACTGTGAGGTATCGATACCCGCTGCCTCTCATCGCCAGTGCGATCGAGTCAACTTTCTTCACAAAGTTGGATCTCAAGGTAATTGCCCGACTCCCACCATGGTAAAGGAAGTGCAGCGGTTTCTGGGGTTTGCCAACTACTACCGGAGGTTTATCCAGGGGTTTGGTCAGGTAGCAGCTCCCATTACCTCACTGCTGAAGGGAGGACCGTCCAAGGCTGGGATAGGATCTGTGCTCTCTCAGCGCTCGGGCACGCCACCAAAAGCTTCGCCCCTGTGCCTTCTTTTCGAAGAAGCTCAGCCCGGTGGAGCGAAACTATAATGTGGGGGACCGGAAGCTGTTGGCTGTTGTCAAGGCTCTGAAGGCGTGGAGACATTGGCTTGAGGGGGCTAAACACCCTTTTCTCATCTGGACTGACCACCGCAATCTGGAGTAGATCCGGGCGGCGAGGAGACTGAACCCGCGCCAGGCAAGGTGGGCTATGTTCTTTACCCGTTTTGTTTTCACCCTCTCCTACAGACCAGGTTCCCAGAACGCTAAGGCAGACGCACTGTCCGGGATGTATGACACAGAGGAGCGGTCTATGGATCACACTCCCATACTTCCGGCCTCTTGCCTGGTGGCACCGGTGGTGTGGGACCTGTACGTTCCGTCTCCTCCCTTTGCCCGGTCTCCCTACGGCCCTACGGAGGCCCTGTTCACTCATGGCTTCCGGCACTACGGGGTGCCTGAGGTCTCTGATCGAGGTCCCCAGTTCACGTCCAGGGTCTGGAGAGCGTTCATGGAACGTCTGGGGGTCTCGGTCAGCCTCACCTCAGGTTTCCACCCTGAGAGTAACGGGCAGGTGGAGAGAGTCAACCAGGATGTGGGTAGGTTTCTGCGGTCATATTACCAGGACCGGCCGGGGGAGTGGGCGGTGTTCATCCCCTGGGCAGAGATGGTCCAAAACTCACTCCGCCACTCCTCCGCTAACCTCTCTCCTTTCCAGTGCGTACTGGGGTATCATCCGGTTCTAGGACCGTGATATCAGAGCCAGATCGAAGCTCCTGCGGTGGACGAATGGTTCAACCGCTCGGAGGAGACCTGGGACGCTGCCCATGTGCACCTACAACGAGCCGTGAGGCGGCAAAAAGAGGGTGCTGACCGCCACCGCAGCGAGGCCCAGGTGTTCGCACCGGGGGACCGGGTCTGTCACTCGACCCGAAACCTGTCCCTCCGCCTGCCCTGCCGGAAGCTGGGTCCGCGGTTTGTGGGGCCAATTAAAGTTCAGAGGAGACTGAACGAGGTATGTTACAGGTTACAGCTTCCCCCAGATTATCGTATTAACCCCTCGTTCCATGTGTCTCTCCTCAGGCCGGTAGTGGCTGGTCCACTCCAGGAAGCTGAGGTGCGGGAGGTTCCTCCGCCCCCTCTGGACATCGAGGGGGCCCCTGCGTATGCTGTTCGAGCCATACTGGACTCGAGGCGTCGGGCGAGGGGTCTTCAGTACCTCGTGGAGTGGGAGGGGTACGGTCGGGAGGAGAGATGCTGGGTGCCGGTGGAGGACATTCTGGACCCTTCGTTGCTGTGTGATTTCCACCGTCTCCATCCGGATCGCCCTGCGCCTCGTCCTCTGTATGGTGCATAAACTATAAAGAAAACAACAACCCACAAAACACAGGTGGGAAAAAGACTGCCTAAGTATGATTCCCAATCAGAGACAACGATAGACAGCTGTCCCTGATTGAGAACCATACCTAGCCAAAACATAGAAATAAAGAAACTAGAATGCCCACCCTATTCACACCCTGGCCTAACCAAAATAGAGAATAAAAGCCTCTCTATGGCCAGGGCGTGACAGTGAGTGATTGTTTATTGTAATTTTCGGTCCGTCTGTGTGTGCTCAAGATGTTACTTTGTATATTTGTATTTTTTGAGTAAAGCACGTTTTTTAAAATCGTATCTGCTGTCCTGCGCCTGACTCTCTCACCAGCAACATACAGGACTCGTTACATGCATTCTGCTCAGCTGTATCAATTAACACAGGCAAGAATTTCATAGGTCTATTAAGGTATAATAAAATAATAAAATGCACAAAATAGAATGTGCTCGTTTTGGATAATATGATTGAAATCTTATTTTCTAAATCAGATTTTGCCCTATTCCGTCTACTTCCCATAAAATACACAAACACTTTGAATGTCTATCTTCCAGAGCTTAACCCTATTGTGTATTTGCAAGCATTCAATTATAGAACAAGGGGTGCTGGTGGGAGAGGGGGCAGTATTGTCTCGCCCTGTTTGTAATATATTGTGTTTGTCTTCATTTATTTGGTTAGGCCAGGGTGTGACATGGGTTTATTGTGGTGTGTTTTGTCTTGGGGTTTTGTGAGGTGTTGGGTGTATGGCTTAGTGGGGTTATCTAGCAAAGTCTATGGCTGTCTGGAGTGGTTCTCAATCAGAGGCAGGTGTGTATCGTTGTCTCTGATTGGGAACCATATTTAGGCAACCATATTCTTTGAGTGTTTTGTGGGTGATTGTTCCTGTCTCTGTGTTAGTGTTCACCAGATAGGCTGTATAGGTTTTCACGTTCCGTTTGTTGTTTTGTATTGTTCGTGTTTTCATTATTAAAGATGTATCGAACTAACCACGCTGCATTTTGGTCCGATCCTTGCTACACCTCTTCGTCAGAGGAGGAGATAGTAGAAAACCGTAACAAGTATAATTATAACAAGCACAAAATGGACCCTTGGCATTCTTCTTTCTTTGAGAAATCTTAATGGCAAATCATCACTTTACCTTTCACTTCCTAGTGTTTCATCTGTAGTCTACACAGAGTGCTCAGGCCCGCCTAAACGCTTGTCATTGGCCGAGCCATTTAAGCTTTGCCTTTGGCCATACTCTCGAAAATTATTGTTGGTTTCTTGCCCTGGACTTCCATACACATAAGTGGGTACTCCTCCTTTGTGATCAATTTGAGAACCCAGACAGAGCTGTGTCCACAGTTTAGGTCTATGTGGGCTGTAGTGGGTTCTGCAGCAGTGGACGGGTTTGTTCAGTGCTACTAACGGCTGTGCACACAATCTGGCCAACACGATAAATCATACACATCTTAACACTTTCCACTCTCCCTGGGTTGCAGTGTGAGAGCGAACCATCATTCTCACCGTTATAAAGACACATTTAAAGCTGAAGGCCTACGTTGCAGGTCAGAAAATCAATCTGAAAGCTCATTCAATCCACCCCACTTTCTTAATTGAGGTAGTTTATGCAAAAATGACTCTTTTTGTCTGCTTGAGAATTCTGAAATTGATTGTAAACACACATGGTGCATTCAGGTTCAAAAACTCAATGAAGGAGAAGAAACAATTATTGAACAGTAATGACTTTGCTGCGCTGGGGGAAGCCCCTTCCGTGCATGCCTACTCTTGCATACTTCCTCTCCTTTTTATAATTAACCACCTCAGTGCAAATAACTTGTGAGGTGAATCCAAATTTTATATGGTAAACTTTACATATTGTTGCAAGATACAAACAGAGGAAACTGACTACTTGTGTTCATTTGATTCCTGCAGACCGCCTTTAAAACCTCTACAGGATCGGTGGGTCCCCCGCGGGACAGTTGAGCTAGCGTAGGCTAATGTGATTAGCATGAGGTTGTAAGTAACAAGAACATTTCCCAGGACATAGACATATCTGACATTGGCAGAAAGCTTAAATTCTTGTTAATCTAACTGCACTGTCCAAATTACAGTAGCTATTATAGTGAAAGAATGCCATGCTATTGTTTGAGGAGAGTGCACAGTTAGGAACTTGAAAATGTATGAATAAACCATTAGGCACATTTGGGCGGTCTTGATACAACATTTACAACATGTGTATTCATGTGATATTTGAGTGACAAAAAATTACAACATCTATTGGCATTTTTTTTTTTTATAAATAAAAATAATAGAAAATGTACCTTGTGCATTCCACTATTACAACTTTCAAGAGTAAGTTTAAAGCCGGACTGAGTTCCCCCCTTGTCGACCATTGCTCTAGGGTCGGGGACAAAGACACATTGGTGGCATGGAGAGGTGTGGGGGATGGCGGTTGTTGGTTTTGATAAAATACTAATAATTACAACTCTGTAAATAACCCAGCCAAGCTGTGAAAACACAGGAGCACTGACCTGTGTAGAGATGAGAAAGGAGAGGAATGGAGAGGAGCAGAGAGGAGAGGAGAGGAGAAACAAGACTCAAATGTGACCAATGGGATCTGGACACTGGGGCAACTCCGAACCCAGGTGACCACCATCAGTCCCTGCACCCTCGGCCGTCTCGCCGCCTAGTGGGACTAATTACTTAATAAGTAGCTGTTAGAGGTTTCCTGGACATAGTCCAGACCCTACAGAGGCCCTCAGAGCTGCTGCAGACCCCCACGAACACAAGGAGAGCTTCATTTATCAATCAGACCAATCAGGAGGCCACTTCCTTGGTTAGGGACGAATCGGAAAGCCACATGTTGGGGATTACATGTCGGAATTCCATAATGATGTAAAACCACCTGAATAAAATTAACAGTAGAGTTATTGATTAGATTAAAATAACAACTCAGAGAGTTGCATTGATACATTTGATGCTTGATTCATAAAAGATACAGTAAAAAAAATTGCACAATTCACACCTTGGTTACAATCGAGCGAGATAATATATGCTTGAAATGTCTGAAATGTATGTATTTAACATGACATCATATTAAAGTGGATGGTTGAAGAATGGATGGTTTAAATGACATCACACAGTAGGGCTATGTGATGAACAGCTTGGTGTGTGACTGCTTTCACGCTGATGATGGGAAGTCAACGTAGCTAAAAGACAAGCGATGCGTCCCAAATGGCAAACTTTTTCATATAGTTCATTACTCTGTGTGTCCTAGTATTGCACTACAGATATCGGATCTTAATTTGATCAACCTGTTGTAATTTTCACGTTAAATGTCTGAATTGATTTAAAGGCCCATTTATTATAATCCACACATTTCACATTTCCTGTTGCTGCAGGATTATTTTCCTCCTGGCAGAAACTGGTCAAATTAAGATCCTACATCTCTATATAGGAAATAGGGTGCTTTTTGGGATGCATACATGGTATGTAGAAAAAAGAGCCACCACCGTCACCTGAAGCATGTGTAATTCTTCCTCTTTTTCCCCCTGCGATGACAGATGAGGAGGAGCGGGTTAGGAGCAGGTATTAGAGCAGAGCAGCTCGTCACCCCTCACTGGGCCCCTGTGCAGAGGGACGACCACTTTACGCTGTCATACCAGGGCATACTAGGGCCCAATGGGAGGGAGAGAGAGCGAAAGAGAGAGAGAGAGGTATAGTATATTCTATTGGGACATGTGAGAACTATAACCATAGAATTAATGGTTGTTCCAGGTAGCCAGGATATCAACACAGATATGTGACACGTCACCACACAGACCACCATTGTACTGGTGACCATGGGACACCTTATCCTACAATAGATGCACTCCAGGCCTGGATCAATGCTGTCTCACTGAGTAAAGGGAGAGAAAATGTGTATCGTTTTACAATTATTTTTGGTTGACCACTCTGTAGAGAGGAGTAGTTTAAAAATGGAACCAGAAATGTGGTTGACGTACAGTACATTTAAAAACTAATGAACTATAAAGAATCATAGGATCTAATGCATTTCAAATTAAACATTCATATTTGCATAGACATTAACCATGTACCCACACACAGGGAATGACTCATGTTGCTTAATGGGTACTCTCACTGAGAGCGCTGTTCACAGAAGGGGACATCACCTCTGGTAAGATGGTAAGAGGGTCCAAGTGCTTTTCACATACTGCAGAGCTAAGCAGATTTGTCCAGGATCATAGCATAGCAGCATGGATGTAAAGTCAATGTGACATTACAGGCTAAAATTTGATTTAGGGTAATGAGTCATCCATCACTGGTTTAAATGGTATTTTGTTGTCACGATCATCATAATGATTAGACCAAGGCGCAGCGTGTGTAGAATTCCACATGTTCAATAAATAATAAACTCACCAAACAAACCAGAAGAAAACCAAACCGTGAAGCTATAATAGTGCTAACAGGCTACAATCCATAGTCAAAATCCCACAAAAACTAAAGGGGAAATGGCTGCCTAAATATGATCCCCAATCAGAGACAACGATAAACAGCTGCCTCTGATTGGAAATCATACCAGGCCAACATAGATATATAATTACCTAGATGACCCACCCTAGTCACACCCCGACCTAACCAACATAGAGAATAACAGGCTCTCTATGGTCAGGGCGTGACATTTGTAATATGTTGAAGACATCCATATCATGGGTTTAAAGGTTTGAATTGTAAACTGTACAATATGTGAATTGTAAACTGTACAGGGTTAAACTTGTAAACTGTACAATATGTGAATTGTAAACTGTACAGAGTTTAAATTGTCAACTGTACAAGGTTTAAATTGTAAACTGTACAAGATGTGAATTGTAAACTGTACAGAGTTTAAATTGTCAACTGTACAAGGTTTAAATTGTAAACTGTACAAGATGTGAATTGTAAACTGCACAGTGGGAAAGGGAGCCCCCTGTAATAGAGGTGTCATTGTTCCCCTGCACAGTGTTTACAAATCTGACACGAGGAAACGGGGGTCCTCCTGTACCTCTGTTCATTTTTTGGAAATCGAGATAGACCCCCCATATTTCATTTATACCTTGCTGATAGCATTTATCAGCGACGTCTTGATAAAAACAAAATATGCAACTTAAGCCTGTGCATGGCTAAGCCGCCGAGGAGGACAGGATTACCTGGGGGCTGGCTGGGACAGACATCAGATTGTATTGTCATAAAGGGACCATTAGCCTCTTGGCAAACTGTACTTCAAGCCCCAGATGACAGGCCTTTTCAAGACAGACAGGGGGGAAAATATGAAACTTAAATTCTTCATGACAGAAACTTGAATGAATAAGTCAAAAAATTATAAAATAATAAAACAGACAAAAGCAAACATTTATGTTTACCTCTCTAGCATAAATGTACTAAAATGTATATTTGTTGTCTTTATTTGATCACATATTTTCCTTTGAAAAGAACTGTCCTTGTTTATTAACAGATAGAGAGTCGCCATACAAAACACAATGACCCAGACTTAGTGACTGGATGGGATTAAGTTTAATACCGAATCTTGACAGACATATCCTGGAAGCATATCAGTCCCTCAGATTTCCAAAGACAAATCTGGGATTGATTGTATTAACTGGATAGTTAAATACAGCTAATCCGCACTGATCACTTACTATGTCTCAGGGCATATTCTATTGCTTATTTAACACATTTAGGCTACCACAATTTTCTTAGAATGTCTAAACAAAACAAAAGATGACATTAAACTGAATAATTATTGCAACTAAACTGTTATTTTATCCACACAAAAGAGCAAGATTAAAAAAAAGAAGAGAAATGATTAAATATGCAGACTAGGCAGCAACAAGAAAGGCAGAATTTCCATGCCAGGCTGTCATCTTCTTATTCCTGTTCATCTTTGAGTTGGTCTATTCTTTAGGAAGTGAAGCATTTCTGGCAAGTAGTACAATGTCTGAATGACTGGAGGGGATGGATTGATGGTCAGACAAAGGGCCCCGGGACAGGTTGACTAGACAGCTTCATGCTCCTGTGTGTTGTCACTTTCCCTGGCAGGGAAGAAGAGGTCTAGTCTGTCCCTAATCTGAAGGGGATCAGTCAGGTGGGAGCTGGGGGTCAGTCAGGTGGTGGTGGTGGGGGGGGGGGCAGTCAGGTGGGGGTGGGGGGTAGACTAGGCGATGATGGTTCAGACTAGGTATCCCCCTCCAATCTCCCTAGCTACTTTTCTCTCTATGCACACCCTCAGGGCCATAGTGTGATTTGGGCGGTGATAAAGGTTCAGGCAGTGACAGAGACAGAATGCCAGACTGGCTGGGCAGGCAGGCTTGGAGTCAAACCCCTCTGTCTCTGTGAGGTGAGGACTTGGTGGCCCAGCCAGCCTGTCCTGAAGGGGTGTATGAAAGGCATGCATTCTCAGAGATGCGACACAGAGAGAAGAAAGTCTGGGAGTCAGTCTGACTCTGGCCAAGCAGCCATGCTGTCTTACCCTTTATTCCCCATCCCGCCCTACCTTTCTTTCCCTCCCTCAGTCCAATATCTGGGAGACTCCAGGCGCCACAGTGTAACTGCAGTCTCAGGTATGCTTCTGCAAGACACTACTACACAATCTCCCCAGGCTTCTATAGCCTAGCTGGGATCAGAGGAGTGATCATCCTACTGTATTATCTGAGCTATTCTTTACCAAGTTTCGATTGTTGTTCCCCAATTCCTATACACTATTCTCACATCAAACGTTAAGAATTCTCACATCAAATTGAACACAATGAAAGTATTTCCTCCAATTTATTGTGTAGTACAGTATTGGCTTCTTCTTTTCCTTGTTCTGTTCTCCCTCCCTCTACTCCCCTCTAATGCTGTGGCATTGTCATCATGTTTAAGGGTTTAGGATGATTACAAAATAATGTGAAAATAGAACAAGTAAGCAGAGCCTATGTTGAGGTTCACCCTCTGTCAGCATAGTGACAGCTGCAGGGGCAATTTTCATTGTGGTGCATGTGGTTTTGTGGTAGATATGCTCTCATCTAAACTACATACTAAGCTGTGGCTGCTGGTTCATTATTTAAACAGGCCACAAGGATCATAATGCACATTTGTTCCTCACTGAAAAATCTTGACTTAAATTTGGATCATTTCTCTGTATGTTTTGTGGGACTGAAGGACTGTGCAGGGTTTTGTGTTTTAAGTAGGAAGGATTTGAGTGTGATTATGTGTTGACATAAATGAAGAGATTTATGATGGAAGATTTTAAATGTAGTTGTAGCCAATTATGTAGTTGTAGCCTATTATAACACACATATATATATATTATTAACGTTTTTTTTGTCTTGTTTTCTTGTTTTTTTTTAACGAATACAAAATCATTCCAACATCAACATACCTGGCTGGCTTCAAGGTCCGAATCCGGAATCCTTGGGAGGTCCCTACTCCATTGAAGTTTAAATGTAAAATGGTTAGGGTTTAGGGTAAGGTTTAAGGTTAGGAACGTCCCAAGGATTCCGGATAGCACTGACCCTGGCTTCAGTCAAAGAAGAAGAAGACCCTGGCTTCAGTCAGTGGAGCGTAGGTGACGCGGACAGCTTCATTGTGTTTGCGGAACACTCTCTGCCAATGCGCACTACCACCACTATCCCATAACTACCCTCACTGGAAATCCGTTCTGTCATCACAGCGACGCGCAACGAAAAGATAGCAAACATGTCAGACAAGAAACAGACTGTGGATTTGGGATTATTAGAGGAGGACGATGAGTTTGAAGAATTCCCAGCTGAGGGTAAATTCATTATATTTCCATACGTTACTATTGTTCACCCGTTTTTTACTGAATTGTCTCATTTAGTGACAACTTTTAGTGACAAAACCGGGCCCGACAGTGACTCAGCTAGTTTAGCAAGCTATGTTAACAACATTGAATGAAGTAAAAGTAAATAGCTAGTGTGCTAGCAGCAGCAGCTGACTAGCTAACTAGCTTAGTAGCTACTACTTTGAATTGTATTATTCACCTGATTGAATTTATAACATTAGCTAACTAGCGATTGCACTGGTGTAAACTTTACATAGTTAAACATTAGTTAACTAACGTTAGCTGTAATGTAAAACAACAACGCGCAGCATGTAGCTAAAAGCCAGCTAGCGTTAATTAACCTTAGTTACTGTAGCTAGCTAGCTACGCTAGCTGGAGTAGTAGCTAGTTGAGTAAAGGGCCATCCACACCAAGTTTGATAACTTTTAACGATAAAATATACATAACCTAAACGTTGGGGGGGGGGGGGGGGCTCCACAACAGCAGACCGTTTATCGTTCCACTGTACACTTGTCAGTCAACTGATCAACGCATCCTATTGCAAGCCTATTAATAAGGTGGTAACACAGACCATTCACTGCTTCAGGATGGGACAACTGCAAATAATACTTCAATGTACATGTATGCCTAATGAAAAATAATAAACTCATATTTATATCTAACAATTCAACAATAATCCCTGTTTATCCCGGGTATCATTTACATCATGCCTCGTTGCTGAAGTGTTTTGTAAATTGTTAATTCGTTTGCATCTTCTTTTCCTCAGTGCTCATCTGTCCGTTGAAACATTTTGCAACGCATCAGTGCAGCAATGTTATCACTGGCCAAAGTAATCACACCAATACTCATACTATATAACTTTCCCTGAATGTTAATTTGGCCTATTTTATATTCAGCAATTAACAAGAGCAAGCCTGCTTCACTCCACAAATGCCTAGCATTAAACAAAAATAAGTATACAAATAAATGTCCTATAGCTTTTCTGGGATTTCACGTGAAAAGGAATAGCGGGGAGTATTGCTTAGCTATTAGCCTATAGCCTATATTGCGCATGAGAACAGCTGGAAGAGAGTAGAGGTCTACCGATTATGATTTTTCAACGCAGATACCGATTATTGGAGGACCAAAAAAATCCGATACCGATTAATCGTCAGATATAATTTTATTTATTTATTTTTTAATTTATTTGTAATAATGGCAATTACAACAATACTAAATGAACAATTATTTTAACTTAATATAATACATCAATCAAATCAATTTAACCTCAAATAAATAATGAAACATGTTCAATTTGGTTTAAATAATGCAAAAAAAAAGTGTTGGAGAAGAAAGTAAAAGTGTGTGTGTGCCATGTAAAAAGATAACGTTTAAGTTCCTTGCTCAGAACATGAGAACATATGAAAGCTGGTGGTTCCTTTTAACATGAGACTTCAATATTCCCAGGTAAGACGTTTTAGGTTGTAGGAATTATAGGACTATTTCTCTCTATACGATTTGTATTTCATGTACCTTTGACTATTGGATGTTCTTATAGGCACTTTAGTATTGCCAGTGTAACAGTATAGCTTCCGTCCCTCTCCTCGCTCCTACCTGGGCTCGAACGAGGAACACATCGACACAGCCACCCTCGAAGCAGTGTTACCCATGCAGAGCAAGGGGAACAACCACTCCAAGTCTCAGAGCGAGTGATGTTTGAAACGCTATTAGCACGCACCCCGCTAACTAGCTAGCCATTTCACATCGGTTACACCAGCCTAATCTCGGGAGTTGATAGGCTTGAAGTCATAAACAGAGCAATGCTTGAAGCACAGCGAAGAGCTGCTGGCAAAACTCACGAAAGTGCTGTTTGAATGAATGCTTAAGAGCCTGCTGCTGCCTACCATCGCTCAGTCAGATTGCTCTATCAAATCATAGCCTTAATTATAACATAATAACACACAGAAATACAAGCCTTAGGTCATCTTGGAGAACAGCTCGTTCTCCAAGATGGCGTAGCAGTCGGACGTGTGTTTTGTCTTGTCCTGTATAGTGTAAATATAGTTTTTCCTCGTTTTTTTTCTGTATATATTTCGTACATACATTTACATTACATTTACATTACATTTAAGTCATTTAGCAGACGCTCTTATCCAGAGCGACTTACAAATTGGTGCTTTCACCTTATGACATCCAGTGGAACAGCCACTTTACAATAGTGCATCTAGGTCTTTTAAGGGGGGGGGGGAGGGGGAGAAGGATTACTTTATCCTATCCTAGGTATTCCTTAAAGAGGTACTTTTTTACATACTTTAATCTCACTTTCCAACTACAGGCTGAATATACTCTCCTGCAACCCGCATCACCCAATGTGGTACGGATCTGCTTTTTCTATACTTTAGAATCGGAACCCTCATCAGAAGCTAGCCGCTAACTAGCTACTAGCTAGCCACTGCTAGCGGTCTTCAACGCTAACTAGGACACCAGCGCGACATCTACCCAAAGCATATCAGACTGCTTTTTCTCTACCACATCTCCGGATTCCTACCGCAAGCTCTGAACCTTTATACCGGATCATCGTAAATAGCTAGCTGCAATCCGAGTGGCTACTCCTGGCTAACGTCTCTGTCCCAGAGCAAGCACCAGTTAGCCTGGAGCTAGCCTCGAGCTAAGCCCATCTCCCGACTAGCCGAAGAGGTCCAAAAATACCTAATTTGCCAATTGGCCTGGACCCTCTACTGACCCTCTACTGCCGACACGGAGCCCCGCCGATCCATCACGACTGGTCCGCCGACATAATCGTCCGAGGGGGTTTCAACAGGCCTTTCCGCTGCGACATCGCCAAAGATCCATCTGCTGGCCAAAGCCCGCAAGCTTTCTGAATCGCTGTATCTCCAGCTCACCGCATGAAGAGGAATAAACGGACTCACCCCATCGCGACGTCCCCCAAAGGTTAACTCTCTAGCCCTCGCTATCTCCCTGCTTGCTAATTCGGCCTGCTAACGGCTAGCTTGTCAAGCTCCGGTCCGCTAATTGCTACCTTGTCTAGCTCGGGCCTACGAACTGTTAGCTTGTTAGCACAGGACTGCTAACCGTCTGAACCACCGCGTCCCAATCACTCTCTGACCCCATTTACTTTCTATCTCTTTTTGATTTTTAATTTGTTTATACCTTCCGGAAACCTGCCTCACCCAATGTGATACGGAATCGCTATTACTTTTACTCATATTTTTATTTTTATGACACACTCAAGAACCTCCAGACGCTAACCAGTTAGTCATTGTTAGTTTAAAAAAAAACCTGGATAACACTCGCCAGCCCAGCCCCCCTGCCCATCCACCGCTGCCCCCTGGACACTGATCTCTTGGCTACATAGCTGACGCACGCTGGACTGTCCATTAATCACGGTACTCCTTTCTGCTTGTTTGTCTTACCTGTCGGCCCCGTTGCCTAGTCAACGCCATTTTACCTGCTGTTTGTTGTGCTAGCGGATTAGCCTCGCCTACTGTTTTTAGCTAGCTTTCCAAATTCAACACCTGTGATTACTGTATGCCTCGCTGTATGTCTCTCTCAGATGTCAATATGCCTTGTATACTGTTGTTCAGGTTAGTTATAATTGTTTTAGTTCACAATGGAGCCCCTAGACCCACTCTGCATACCCCTGTTACCTCCTTTGTCCCACCTCCCACACATGCGGTGACCTCACCCATTACAACCAGCATGTCCAGAGATACAACCGGTCTCATCATCACCCAGTGCCTGGGCTTACCTCCGCTGTACCCGCACCCCACCATACCCCTGTCTGCGCATTATGCCCTGAATATATTCTACCATGCCCAGAAACCTGCTCCTCTTATCCTCTGCCCCCAACGCTCTAGGCGACCAGTTTTGATAGCCTTTAGCCGCACCCTCATACTACTCCTTCTCTGTTCCGCGGGTGATGTGGAGGTAAACCCAGGCCCTGCATGTCCCCAGGTACCCTCATTTGTTGACTTCTGTGATCGAAAAAGCCTTGGTTTTATGCATGTCAACATCAGAAGCCTCCTCCCTAAGTTTGTTTTACTCACTGCTTTAGCACACTCTGCTAACCCTGATGTCCTTGCCGTGTCTGAATCCTGGCTCAGGAAGGCCACCAAAAATTCAGAGATTTCCATACCCAACTATAACATCTTCCGTCAAGATAGAACTACCAAAGGGGGCGGAGTTGCAGTCTACTGCAGAGATAGCCTGCAAAGTAATGTCATACTTTCCAGGTCCATACCCAAACAGTTCGAACTACTAATTTTGAAAATTACCCTCTCCAGAAATAAGTCTCTCACTGTTGCCGCCTGCTACCGGCCACCCTCAGCTCCCAGCTGTGCCCTGACACCATTTGTGAATTGATCGCCCCCATCTAGCTTCAGAGTTTGTTCTGTTAGGTGACCTAAACTGGGATATGCTTAACACCCCGGCAGTCCTACAATGTAAGCTAGATGCCCTCAATCTCACTCAAATCATCAAGGAACCCACCAGGTACAACCCTAACTCTGTAAACAAGGGCACCCTCATAGACGTCATCCTGACCAACTGGCCCTCCAAATACACCTCCGCTGTCTTCAACCAGGATCTCAGCGATCACTGCCTCATTGCCTGTATCCGCCACGGAGCCGCAGTCAAACGACCACCCCTCATCACTGTCAAACGCTCCCTAAAACACTTCTGTGAGCAGGCCTTTCTAATCGACCTGGCCCGGGTATCCTGGAAGGACATTGACCTCATCCCGTCAGTTGAGGATGCCTGGTCATTCTTTAAAAGTAACTTCCTCACCATTTTAGATAAGCATGCTCCGTTCAAAAATGCAGAACCAAGAACAGATACAGCCCTTGGTTCACTCCAGACCTGACTGCCCTCGACCAGCACAAAAACATCCTGTGGCGGACTGCAATAGCATCGAATAGCCCCTGTGATATGCAACTGTTCAGGGAAGTCAGGAACCAATACACGCAGTCAGTCAGGGAAAGCTAAGGCCAGCTTCTTCAGGCAGAAGTTTGCATCCTGTAGCTCCAACTCCAAAAAGTTCTGGGACACTGTGAAGTCCATGGAGAACAAGAGCACCTCCTCCCAGCTGCCCACTGCACTGAGGCTAGGTAACACGGTCTCCACCGATAAATCCACGATTATCGAAAGCTTCAATAAGCACTTCTCAACGGCTGGCCATGCCTTCCGCCTGGCTACTCCAACCTCGGCCAACAGCTCCGCCCCCCCGCAGCTCCTCGCCCAAGCCTCTCCAGGTTCTCCTTTACCCAAATCCAGATAGCAGATGTTCTGAAAGAGCTGCAAAACCTAGACCCGTACAAATCAGCTGGGCTTGACAATCTGGACCCTCTATTTCTGAAACTATCTGCCGCCATTGTCGCAACCCCTATTACCAGCCTGTTCAACCTCTCTTTCATATCGTCTGAGATCCCCAAGGATTGAAAGCTGCCGCAGTCATCCCCCTCTTCAAAGGGGGAGACACCCTGGACCCAAACTGCTATAGACCTATATCCATCCTGCCCTGCCTATCTAAGGTCTTCGAAAGCCAACTCAACAAACAGGTCACTGACCATCTCGAATCCCACCGTACCTTCTCCGCTGTGCAATCTGGTTTCCGAGCCGGTCACGGGTGCACCTCAGCCACGCTCAAGGTACTAAACGATATCATAACCGCCATCGATAAAAGACAGTACTGTGCAGCCGTCTTCATCGACCTCGCCAAGGCTTTCGACTCTGTCAATCATCATATTCTTATCGGCAGACTCAATAGCCTCGGTTTCTCGGATGACTGCCTTGCCTGGTTCACCAATTACTTTGCATACAGAGTTCAGTGTGTCAAATCGGAGGGCATGCTGTCCGGTCCTCTGGCAGTCTCTATGGGGGTGCCACAGGGTTCAATTCTCGGGCCGACTCTTTTCTCTGTATATATCAATGATGTTTCTCTTGCTGCGGGCGATTCCCTAATCCACCTCTACGCAGACGACACCATTCTATATACTTTCGGCCCGTCATTGGACACTGTGCTATCTAACCTCCAAACGAGCTTCAATGCCATACAGCACTCCTTCCGTGGCCTCCAACTGCTCTTAAACGCGAGTAAAACCAAATGCATGCTTTTCAACCGATCGCTGCCTGCACCCGCATGCCCGACTAGCATCACCACCCTGGATGGTTCCGACCTTGAATATGTGGACATCTATAAGTACCTAGGTGTCTGGCTAGACTGCAAACTCTCCTTCCAGACTCACATCAAACATCTCCAATCGAAAATCAAATCAAGAGTCTGCTTTCTATTCCGCAACAAAGCCTCCTTCACTCACGCCGCCAAGCTTACCCTAGTAAAACTGACTATCCTACCGATCCTCGATTTCGGCGATGTCATCTACAAAATGGCTTCCAACACTCTACTCAGCAAACTGGATGCAGTCTATCATAGTGCCATCCGTTTTGTCACCAAAGCACCTTATACCACCCACCACTGCGACTTGTATGCTCTAGTCGGCTGGCCCTCGCTACATATTCGTCGCCAGACCCACTGGCTCCAGGTCATCTACAAGTCCATGCTAGGTAAAGCTCCGCCTTATCTCAGTTCACTGGTCACGATGGCAACACCCATCCGTAGCACACGCTCCAGCAGGTGTATCTCACTGATCATCCCTAAAGCCAACACCTCATTTGGCCGCCTTTCGTTCCAGTACTCTGCTGCCTGTGACTGGAACGAACTGCAAAAAATCGCTGAAGTTGGAGACTTTTATCTCCCTCACCAACTTCAAACATCAGCTATCCGAGCAGCTAACCGATCGCTGCAGCTGTACATAGTCTATTGGTAAATAGCCCACCCATTTTCACCTACCTCATTCCCATACTGTTTTTATACTGTTTTTTAAAATTTATTTATTTACTTTTCTGCTCTTTTGCACACCAATATCTCTACCTGTATATGACCATCTGATCATTTATCACCCCAGTGTTAATCTGCAAAATTGTATTATTCGCCTACCTCCTCATGCCTTTTGCACACATTGTATATAGACTGCCCATTTTTTTTCCTACTGTGCTATTGACTTGTTAATTGTTTACTCCATGTGTAACTCTGTGTTGTCTGTTCACACTGCTATGCTTTATCTTGGCCAGGTCGCAGTTGCAAATGAGAACTTGTTCTCAACTAGCCTACCTGGTTAAATAAAGGTGAAATAAAAAATTAATTAAAAAAATTAATATGGTCGAATCCGGAAACTATTGATGTTTATGTTAGGTACACATTGGAGCAACGACAGTCCTTTTTCGTGAATGCGCACCGCATCGATTATATGCAACGCAGGACACGCTAGATAAACTAGTAATATCATCAACCATGTGTAGTTAACTAGTGATTATGATTGATTGTTTTTTTTTAAAGATAAGTTTAATGCTAGCTAGCAATTTACCTTTGCTTCTTACTACATTCACATAACAGGCAGGCTCCTCGTGAGGCGGGTGGTTAGAGTGTTGGACTAGTTAACTGTAAGGTTGCAAGATTGAATCCCCGAGCTGACAAGGTAAAAATCTGTCGTTCTGCCCCTGAACAAGGCAGTTAACCCACCGTTCCTAGGCTGTCATTGAAAATAAGAACGTGTTCTTAACTGACTTGCCAAGTTAAGTAAAGGTGTAAAAAATATATATATTTATCGGCCAATCGGCTTCCAAATATACCGATTTCTTATGAAAACTTGAAATCGGCCCTAATTAATCGGCCATACCGATTAATAGGTCGACCTCTAGGGCCTACCATTGGAAAATATGTCATTCTCATGCGCTGTTTGTCGACATCATTCTCCAAAGTCATCCTATAATTAATGTGGCCACCAATATGCTCACATATGCACAGTTATTTAGGCAAGTTCACTGTACTCTCTGCCTTCACGTTTTATTGAAGTGGTTATCAATGTTTTCTCGTTGGAGGGATAGGGAAAATATCACTCTGAAAGTGATCCAAACGATGGCTCTCGTTATCGTTCTCCACTATTTTTGTAGTTATCATTGCACTTGTGAACGCTCATGTTCACTTGAATTAGAATAATTGATTTTTTATTCTAGTTATCGTCCTTAATGTGGACGGCCCTGTAGAGTTACTTGTTAGCTAGCTAACGGTGTTTCATAATTTCTCTTCATTGTATTCTTCATTGTATTTCTCTGTGTTCAGATTGGACGGGTCTGGATGAGGATGAAGATGCCCACGTGTGGGAAGACAACTGGGATGATGACAACGTAGAGGATGACTTCTCTAATCAACTCCGGTAGCCAGCCACACCATTCATATATTTACATTTGTATTATTATTTAGCAAAAGCTTTAATCCAGAGCGATTTACAGGAGCAATTAGGGTTAAGCGCCTTGCTCAAGGGGACATCAACAGATTTTTTCACTGTATCTTCTTCACAGGAGACAAATCGCCCCAATGCTTACACTAAATGTTGACGCGCAACGCTTGCGGCAGGGTTTTGGAAACATAAGGAACATAAACTCAGCAAAAAAAGAAATGTCCTCTCACTGCCAACTGCTTTTATTTTCAGCAAACTTAATTAACATGTGTAAATATTTGTGTGAACATAAGATTCAACAACTGAGACAAACTGAACAAGTTCCACAGACATGTGACTAACAGAAATGGAATTATGTGTTTCTGAACAAAGAGAGTGTCAAAATCAAAAGTAACAGTCAGTATCTGGTGTGGCCACCAGCTGCATTAAGTACTGCAGTGCATCTCCTCCTCATGGACTGCACCAGATTTGCCAGTTCTTGCTGTGAGATGTTACCCCACTCTTCCACCAAGGCACTTGCAAGTTCCCGGACATTTCTGGGGGGGAATGGCCCAAGCCCTCGCCCTCCGATCCAACAGGTCCGAGACGTGCTTAATGGGATTTAGATCCGGACTCTTCGCAGACACTGACATTCCTGTCTTGCAGGAAATCACGCACAGAATGAGCAGTATTGCTGGTGGCATTGTCATGCTGGAGGGTCATGTCAGGATGAGTCTACAGGAAGGGTACCACATGAGGGAGGAGGATGTCTTCCCTGTAACGCACAGTGTTGAGATTGCCTGCAATGACGACAAGCTCAGTCCGATGATGCTGTTACACACCGCCCCAGACCATGATGGACCCATCACCCCAATTCGATCCTGCTCCAGAGTACAGGCCTCGGTGTAACGGTCATTCCTTTGACGATAAACGAGAATCCGACCATCACCCCTGGTTCGACAAAACCGCGACTCGCCAGTGAAGAGCACTTTTTGCCAGTCCTGTCTGGTCCAGCGATGGTGGGCTTGTGCCGATAGGCAACGTTGTTGCCGGGGATATCTGGTGAGGACCTGCCTTTACAACAGGCCTACAAGCCCTTAATCCAGCCTCTCTCAGCCTATTACGGACATTCTGAGCACTGATGGAGGGATGGTGTATTCCTGCTGTAACTCGGGCAGTTTTTGTTGCCGCCATCCTGTACCTGTCCCGCAGGTGTGATGTTCGGATGTACCGATCCTGTGCAGGTGTTGTTAAACGTGGTCTGCCACTGCGAGGACAATCAGCTGTCCGTCCTGTCTCCCTGTAGCGCTGTCTTAGGCGGCTCACAGTACGGACATTGCAATTTATTGCCCTGGCCACATCTGCAGTTCTCATGCCTCCTTGCAGCATGCCTAAGGTACGGTCACGCATATGAGCAGGGACCCTGGGCATCTTTCTTTTGGTGTTTTTCAGAGACCATAGAAAGGCCTCTTTAGTGTCCTAAGTTTTCAAAACTGTGACCTTAATTGCCTACCGTCTGTAAGCTGTTAGTGTCTTAACGAATGTTCCACAGGTGCATGTTCATTTAATTGTTTATGGTTCATTGAACAATTATGGGAAACAGTGTTTAAATCCTTATCCTAAATGATAATTAAAAAATCAAGTTAAATTTACACCAATATAATTTTTAATGTCCTGAATCATTCAGTGGGGTCTTTCTCTAACATATCATTAACATCATATCCAAAAAGTCGGATTTCTAACCTAATACATCTGATAATAAACACCGAGCTCTGACAGAGCGGCAGCTTTATCCCAGCAACTTTTGAGGATTTGTAGTCATGGCTTCCAAGTTGCTTCTGCTGGTGAAAATAGCTACATTTGCATGACACGATCTGAATTGAATGTAAAAGGCTTTGAAAATAAAAAGCTTGTGGGTACACTCAGTGCTCCCTTGACAGTTCATAGAGATGCTTGTTTTTTATCTTTAAAAAAGAACAGTAACTTTGCATTGATATGAACAGCGTGTACTAAAATATGAACATACTACATGTCATGTCTCAAAATCTATCTTACCTCTATTATTTTATATCCTCTACATTTGAGATGAGTTCAATGATAAGCCTGTCAGGTAGCCTTTCATTCTCCCACAGCAGTCAGCTTAGCAGACACGATGCTATCTTCCTGATTTTTTTATGACCACTTTTTTTAATCTTCTCTGGCCTCTATGGATTTTTGCTCTAATTTTTACTATCCTACAAGGGTAAAAAGTTGTGTTTTTCTTGAACAGATTATGCTAGAGACATGAGGTTTGGATGGTTGGTTTTCTTTGAGGATTATCTACACCAGGGCTGTCAAACCCTGTTCCTGGAGAGCTTACCCTCCTGTAGGTTTTCACTCTGACCCCAGTTGTAACCAACCTGATTCAGCTTTTCAAGCGGCTAATTATTATAATAAGTTTCGCTAGATGAGGGTTGGAGTGAAAACCTACAGGAACAGGGTGCTAATGAAAACCTACAAGATGGTAGCTCTCCAGGAACAGGGTGCTAATGAAAACCTACAAGATGGTAGCTCTCCAGGAACCGGGTTGGAGTGAGAACCTACAGGATGGTAGCTCTCCAGGAACCGGGTTGGAGTGAGAACCTACAGGATGGTAGCTCTCCAGGAACCGGGTTGGAGTGAGAACCTACAGGATGGTAGCTCTCCAGGAACCGGGTTGGAGTGAGAACCTACAGGATGGTAGCTCTCCAGGAACAGGGTTGGAGTGAGAACCTACAGGATGGTAGCTCTCCAGGAACAGGGTTGGAGTGAGAACCTACAAGATGGTAGCTCTCCAGGAACAGGGTTGGAGTGAGAACCTACAGGATGGTAGCTCTCCAGGAACAGGGTTGGAGTGAGAACCTACAGGATGGTAGCTCTCCAGGAACAGGGTTGGAGTGAGAACCTACAAGATGGTAGCTCTCCAGGAACAGGGTTGGAGTGAGAACCTACAGGATGGTAGCTCTCCAGGAACAGGGTTGGAGTGAGAACCTACAGGATGGTAGCTCTCCAGGAACAGGGTTGGAGTGAGAACCTACAGGATGGTAGCTCTCCAGGAACAGGGTTGGAGTGAGAACCTACAGGATGGTAGCTCTCCAGGAACAGGGTTGGAGTGAGAACCTACAGGATGGTAGCTCTCCAGGAACAGGGTTGGAGTGAGAACCTACAGGATGGTAGCTCTCCAGGAACAGGGTTGGAGTGAGAACCTACAGGATGGTAGCTCTCCAGGAACAGGGTTGGAGTGAGAACCTACAAGATGGTAGCTCTCCAGGAACAGGGTTGGAGTGAGAACCTACAGGATGGTAGCTCTCCAGGAACAGGGTTGGAGTGAGAACCTACAGGATGGTAGCTCTCCAGGAACAGGGTTGGAGTGAGAACCTACAGGATGGTAGCTCTCCAGGAACAGGGTTGGAGTGAGAACCTACAGGATGGTAGCTCTCCAGGAACAGGGTTGGAGTGAGAACCTACAGGATGGTAGCTCTCCAGGAACAGGGTTGGAGTGAGAACCTACAAGATGGTAGCTCTCCAGGAACAGGGTTGGAGTGAGAACCTACAGGATGGTAGCTCTCCAGGAACAGGGTTGGAGTGAGAACCTACAGGATGGTAGCTCTCCAGGAACAGGGTTGGAGTGAGAACCTACAAGATGGTAGCTCTCCAGGAACAGGGTTGGAGTGAGAACCCTACAGGATGGTAGCTCTCCAGGAACAGGGTTGGAGTGAGAACCTACAAGATGGTAGCTCTCCAGGAACAGGGTTGGAGTGAGAACCTACAAGATGGTAGCTCTCCAGGAACAGGGTTGGAGTGAGAACCTACAGGATGGTAGCTCTCCAGGAACAGGGTTGGAGTGAGAACCTACAGGATAGTAGCTCTCCAGGAACAGGGTTGGAGTGAGAACCTACAGGATGGTAGCTCTCCAGGACAGGGTTGGACAACCCTGATCTACACAATTAACGTATAATTCTACCCATTATTCAAAAGTTGCATTTTTGATTGGACACCCTACTTTATAGGGTTAGTGTTCTCACATGGCCATCTCTCCATGTCACATGGTTTATTTACGGAAGACTGAGGCAGTCACCTGTGCTAATTAGCTATCTAGCGTGCTTTGAAGACCTGCGTGTAAGCTAACTGGGGAGAAAGTGTAGTTCTTCAACTGGAGGCACACAGTATGGATCTGTTCAAAACTTACTGTAACGTTAGCTAGCAGTATTTATTTTATTGGAAACATTCTTTCTTGCTGTTTTGAAAGATAAGGGACATATATTTCGAAAACCATTTAGCCAGCAATGATTATTGACCTTTCTAACAACGCCGTTGGAATTGTAGATCACATGGCCAGCCGTGGGCGAAGCGCTCGTAGCCAGCTAGCTACACCTATCACCTTTTACTTATGACAAATCATTGTGCCCCACTCAGCTTCACGCCCCTAGAAATAAGATGAAGCCCTCAGTTAAAGGGATGTGATGCTTTGATCTTTGAGTAGGGCTATAAGATTTGACAAAGGGGAAATGGCTAAATGGTAACTAAAACAGTCAAAATTGTCATGCTGAATGTTTAGGCACAGCAAATTTAATCAGGCTTTAGACTCCCCTTGAGTGTACTAGTTGGCAATAATAACAAGCACAGATAACATGTCAGTTATTAGGAGATTCAAGCAATAGGCACTATGCAGCTTTCTTAAAAATGGTCTTATGGCCACACATATTGGCCTAGTTTTTTTTTAATGCTCAATAAATGCTTTTCATTTCTCCCACAGCGGTGATCATATGGTTTAGTGCGGACATAAAGCATTGACCATTGAGTTGATGGAATCCTCATCAACAAAAAAATCCTCATCGAATAGTGGTGTTTCGAATGTTATCGTAGAGACCAGAGTTTCAAAGTCAGAAATGACCACTAGAATTACCCTCCTAAGTCTGTGTTCCAAGTAGGGTACCTGAGTTTACGAGTTTTGTAGTTTCATCAACTGACCTTTCACCTTTCCAACCAAAAGATGATAAAACAAAGCCATTTACAACCTTCATAATGTAGCCCTGTTAGTTTACATACAATATTTTGTTTGACTTATTGAGCAAAGTAAGCAAGCCAACTGAACGATTAGGCGATTAGCAATGTTTGCAGAGTTGTCCGACGTCTTTCCGAGTTCACCAACTGAGAGCTAAGAGATCCCGAGACACATCCGAATGCACCATAATCCTGGAAGTCTTTTTTGTGGGTGGGGCTTTCTGTTGTCTGGGTACTGTTTGTACCCACTGCTTTCAGCCGTTCATCTGGGTTGTGTCTCTTTTCTTACCTGGGGAGACATTAGTCAGCATTATTGCATGTCATTTGTAAATTATTATGCAGGCTTTGAATGATACGGACAGTCTACAATGTGTGCTTTATTGTCAGTAATATGTATTCTATGCATTTGCATGCGTAGGCTACGCTTGTTGAATAATCAACTAGTGTATTGACTTGAAGTGGCCAGTCTGTACACATTTTTTTTTAGTGTCCTTCAGACAATAGGGCATTCAAACCTTTGATGGCTGCTATTAAGACATTTATAGAAGACATGGGGTATGATTTATGTTTTAAGCATTTAGCCTTGTACAAGTAGATCTACTTCCTTATAAATCTGTAGCTGTCTGCATTATATTTCTTCAGTTGGATTTCATAATGCTTTTCTCAATCAACATAGAAGGACACTTGTGCTTTAACCATTGGACTGCTTGGATGTGTCTCAAATGGAACACTATTCCCTATATAGTGCACAACTTAAGACTACAGTACCCACTCTTCCCATAGGGCTCTGGTAAAAAGTAGTGCACTAGAGATAAGGAAAAAGGTGCCACTTGGAACGCACGCTTTGTAATCATCTCAATTGACTGGTCCTTTTTTTCTCTCTCCGTAGAGCGGAGCTGGAGAAACATGGTTCCAAGATGGAGACGTCGTAGTAGCTGGCTAGTGGACACCGCTGCTGGCATTAGATATGGATGGACTTTGATGTTCTGAATGTTAAAACTTCACACTTACGATGGAGGATGTTTATAACTAAACTCGCTCCTTTTTTTCCAAAAAAGCTTGACTTGAGTAAAGTGTTTGAAAATGTCCCCCTTTGGATGTTTTCATTGTTCTAATGATCTGTATTGATTCATATAATGTAAGAGTTATCTAAACATTAAAGGTGGTTCAGTTCACGTACCCGTTGACATACTCTTTATTTATGTACATTTTCCATCTCTTTGGGCATAAAACAGCTGGTCAGTTACTGTTTTAATATAAATCCATATTTTCCAATGTTTTGTTTTACTATAAAGACCACTTTGTGTCCACGGCTTGGGTTTAACATCCGTTTAAATACCACTTTTTGTTAGAGCCATTGATTTGAAACGTAGCTTTTCTGCCAGCACAACACTTAACCTACGTTTTAATGGTCCAGTAATTATTGGACTGTGTGACACTCTCCACATCCATTTTAATCCACAATATGAATGTTGTATGATGTTAGTAAGAGTCAAGTGCTGCATCACTCATCTTTCCATTGTGATGCTCTTGGTTTGAAAACTACCACCCACTTTTCACATGGTCACTCTCCCATAGTAAACCATTTAAATGAGCAGGTGTGTGTCGGAGAGAGAGACTGGGTAGAGACGTGCACACAGGGAGATGTGCGAAGTTGTGTGTGTGCCGTGCATATTTGTCTGTGTCTAAAGTATGACTGACACACACACACTGCCAGCCACACAGTGAAGAGTTCCTCTCTGCTGTCTGTATAACAACCCCTGCCTTCCCTCTGAGCCCATGGGGTTGGGGCTGAGTCTCTGAAGGAGAGATTATCCACTGCCATGTTTGTCAGGGGCAGGGAGGTGGTCTCAGCATGGGGGCCCCCGGCCTGCCCTGCCTGGGCCTGCCCTACTCCCGACCAGGCCCTACTCTTCCGGCTCCGCACAGCAGGGACCCCCGCACTGAACCGGAGGCCAATTTACCCCAGCCACACTCCCCCGGCAAAATGATTTCTCTGCATTTGTGGACTCTTACTCAGGGTGCTGATGAGCTGAAATGGATGCCAGTAAGACCTGCTGCCTGCAAGCCTGCTGTAGCAGAGAAGAGCTGCTTCCTCCTCCTGTTTTCCCCCCTCTGCCTGGCACTTGGCAGTGTCTCATTGTCCTTTGTGTTGCTGGTAGACATGCTATAGCTCCTGTTGGAATAGGAATCAGATATGTTTTATACACATTCTGTTTTGTTTCTCTTCATAGTACTTTTTTATTTATGGACATATTATTATAGATGCAATCCTGTTTTTCAGTTCAAAACAACATGTAGGGTTCATTTATCAAATCTAACCACCACCTCTCTACACAAAACGGAACGTGTTGATGAACGTTTAAAGCAGCGGATGGCAGTCCAATCAAATCAAATCAAATTTATTTATATAGCCCTTCGTACATCAGCTGATATCTCAAAGTGCTGTACAGAAACCCAGCCTAAAACCCCAAACAGCAAACAATGCAGGTGTAAAAGCACGGTGGCTAGGAAAAACTCCCTAGAAAGGCCAAAACCTAGGAAGAAACCTAGAGAGGAACCAGGCTATGTGGGGTGGCCAGTCCTCTTCTGGCTGTGCCGGGTAGAGATTATAACAGAACATGACCAAGATGTTCAAATGTTCATAAATGACCAGCATGGTCGAATAATAAGGCAGAACAGTTGAAACTGGAGCAGCAGCACAGTCAGGTGGACTGGGGACAGCAAGGAGTCATCATGTCAGGTAGTCCTGGGGCACGGTCCTAGGGCTCAGGTCCTCCGAGAGAGAGAGAAAGAAAGAGAGAATTAGAGAGAGCATATGTGGGGTGGCCAGTCCTCTTCTGGCTGTGCCGGGTGGAGATTATAACAGAACGTGGCCAAGATGTTCAAATGTTCATAAATGACCAGCATGGTTGAATAATAGTAAGGCAGAACAGTTGAAACTGGAGCAGAAGCATGGCCAGGTGGACTGGGGACAGCAAGGAGTCATCATGTCAGGTAGTCCTGGGACATGGTCCTAGGGCCCAGGCCAGTTGAAACTGGAGCAGCAGCATGGCCAGGTGGACTGGGGACAGCAAGGAGTCATCATGTCAGGTAGTCCTGGGGCATGGTCCTAGGGCTCAGGTCCTCCGAGAGAGAGAAAGAAAGAGAGAAGGAGAGAATTAGAGAACGCACACTTAGATTCACACAGGACACCGAATAGGACAGGAGAAGTACTCCAGATATAACAAACTGACCCTAGCCCCCCGACACATAAACTAATGCAGCATAAATACTGGAGGCTGAGACAGGAGGGGTCAGGAGACACTGTGGCCCCATCCGAGGACACCCCGGACAGGGCCAAACAGGAAGGATATAACCCCACCCACTTTGCCAAAGCACAGCCCCCACACCACTAGAGGGATATCTTCAACCACCAACTTACCATCCTGAGACAAGGCCAGTATAGCCCACAAAGATCTCCGCCACGGCACAACCCAAGGGGGGCGCCAACCCAGACAGGCCGACCACAACAGTGAATCAACCCACCCAGGTGACGCACCCCCAGGGACGGCATGAGAGAGCCCCAGTAAGCCAGTGACTCAGCCCCGTAACAGGGTAGAGGCAGAGAATCCCAGTGGAAAGAGGGGAATCGGCCAGGCAGAGACAGCAAGGGCGGTTCGTTGCTCCAGAGCCTTTCCGTTCACCTTCCCACTCCTGGGCCAGACTACACTCAATCATATGACCCACTGAAGAGATGAGTCTTCAGTAAAGACTTAAAGGTTGAGACCGAGTTTGCGTCTCTGACATGGGTAGGCAGACCGTTCCATAAAAATGGAGCTCTATAGGAGAAAGCCCTGCCTCCAGCTGTTTGCTTAGAAATTCTAGGGACAATTAGGAGGCCTGCGTCTTGTGACCGTAGCGTACGTGTAGGTATGTACGGCAGGACCAAATCAGAGAGATAGGTAGGAGCAAGCCCATGTAATGCTTTGTAGGTTAGCAGTAAAACCTTGAAATCAGCCCTTGCTTTGACAGGAAGCCAGTGTAGAGGCTAGCACTGGAGTAATATGATCAAATTTTGGGTTCTAGTCAGGATTCTAGCAGCCGTATTCAGCACTAACTGAAGTTTATTTAGTGCTTTATCCGGTAGCCGGAAAATAGAGCATTGCAGTAGTCTAACCTAGAAGTGACAAAAGCATGGATTAATTTTTCTGCATCATTTTTGGACAGAAAGTTTCTGATTTTTGCAATGTTACGTAGATGGAAAAAAGCTGTCCTCGAAATGGTCTTGATATGTTCTTCAAAAGAGAGATCAGGGTCCAGAGTAACGCCGAGGTCCTTCACAGTTTTATTTGAGACGACTGTACAACCATTAAGATTAATTATCAGATTCAACAGAAGATCTCTTTGTTTCTTGGGACCTAGAACAAGCATCTCTGTTTTGTCCGAGTTTAATAGTAGAAAGTTTGCAGCCATCCACTTCCTTATGTCTGAAACACATGCTTCTAGCGAGGGCAATTTTGGGGCTTCACCATGTTTCATTGAAATGTACAGCTGTGTGTCATCCCATAGCAGTGAAAGTTTACATTATGTTTTCGAATAACATCCCCAAGAGGTAAAATATATAGTGAAAACAATAGTGGTCCTAAACAGAACCTTGAGGAACACCGAAATTTACAGTTGATTTGTCAGAGGACAAACCATTCACAGAGACAAACTGATATCTTTCCGACAGATAAGATCTAAACCAGGCCAGAACATGTCCGTGTAGACCAATTTGGGTTTCCAATCTCTCCAAAAGAATGTGGTGATCGATGGTATCAAAAGCAGCACTAAGGTCTAGGAGCACGAGGACAGATGCAGAGCCTCGGTCCGTTGCCATTAAAATGTCATTTACCACCTTCACAAGTGCCGTCTCAGTGCTATGATGGGTCTAAAACCAGACTGAAGCATTTCGTATACATTGTTTGTCTTCAGGAAGGCAGTGAGTTGCTGCGCAACAGCCTTCTCTAAAATTTTTGAGAGGAATGGAAGATTCGATATAGGCCGATAGTTTTTATATTTTCTGGGTCAAGGTTTGGCTTTTTCAAGAGAGGCTTTATTACTGCCACTTTTAGTGAGTTTGGTACACATCCAGTGGATAGAGAGCCGTTTATTATGTTCAACATAGGAGGGCCAAGCACAGGAAGCAGCTCTTTCAGTAGTTTAGTTGGAATAGGGTCCAGTATGCAGCTTGAAGGTTTAGAGGCCATGATTATTTTCATCATTGTGTCAAGAGATATAGTACTAAAAGACTTGAGCGTCTCTCTTGATCCTAGGTCCTGGCAGAGTTGTGCAGACTCAGGACAACTGAGGTTTGGAGGAATACGCAGGTTTAAAGAGGAGTCCGTAATTTGCTTTCTAATAATCATAATCTTTTCCTCAAAGAAGTTCATGAATTTATCACTGCTAAAGTGAAAGTCATCCTCTCTTGGGGAATGCTGCTTTTTAGTTAGCTTTGCGACAGTATCAAAAAGGAATTTCGGATTGTTCTTATTTTCCTCAATTAAGTTAGAAAAATAGGATGATCGAGCAGCAGTAAGGGCTCATAAGACCAATAGTCTTACCACATTTCCCAAAGATTCAACTTTGACATTCTATGTTGAACCGCCACTGTTCATCGACAGCCAGCAGGTGATCCACTGTGCGTTGAGGTTCGTTATGTTCTCTCTTCTCTAAGGTATGTTCTCTGATGTTTCTGAAGTTGTGCAGGTATAAGTCCTCATGATGAGAGAGTATCTCCTAAGAGGTTATAGCTCCCTCTTCACCAGTGATTATACCAAACACTTGTCTGCAGACCACAATCCAACTTCTCCCTTGTGTATAAATCCCTAACACCCATCCTGATTTCTCCAACTGTTTAGAATGAAATTTCAACATGCCCAAAAGGAATATTGGTGTCGTTATAGACACCAGTGAATTCAGCAGTCCCTTTACTTGTATACATTACTACTCTTGTCTTGCAGTTAAGGGTTTTTACATGTCAAATAAAATAAAATTGTATTTGTCACATGATCAAATGGAGGATGCAGAACCGAGACTGACACATTGCACAAAGATGCACATCTAACTATGCCCTTGAAGCTAAGTGCCAGGAGCTGGATCATTATTTTAATTGTTGGAAAGGCAGCGGAGTGAGAGAATCGGTAAGTGAGAGAAACGGAGGAGAACACACAGCCATTTTGTTTGTGCTGAGAGCGGAAGATTGTCCCCTTGTATTGGGGCTTGAGGAGGGCCTCTGTGGTTCCCCCAATATTCAGCCTCACAGGCCTCACAGCTTTTCACTCTTCTCTATAATATCTCCATCTAGAATTGCTTTTCATTTACCTAACTTTTTGTCATTCATTTATGACCCGCATGATTCACCTTGACATGGGCAGTCTGCCCACTTTGACCAATATTGATGTATCAACTCAATCACATTTATAGTTTGAACTGAGACCCAATGAGGATTTATTTTTGGAAGGCAATATGATTTCATTTTGGGTTTCATCAATAGACTGCTACAATTGCTTTTGTCCACTTTGTCTAAAGCATCTCTACATGGAACCCCAGATTAGGGTTTGACCATTTTCTTTGCTGATAATAGAAAACATATAACCAGCAAGACATGTCACAATATAAATCCAGTGAAAAGAACATATTTTGTAACATTTTAGATATATATTTTATTCTATTGTTCCTCTGGCCTTGTGGCTGTGTGCGATGGAGGGATCCATCCCACTGTCTCAACACTGAAGAGAGGACACACACAGCATCCTCCCAGGCTATACTTTACTTCCCTCTCCCTCAGACAATGGTGGGTACTGCGGTCGTTCCAGGGTTCTGTGACCGCAGCAGGCCTCTCCACCGCCAGCCAAGAAAGACGGGGCCGTCGTAGTCGTGCAGGCAGGGAGCACACAGCTGCTACAATAATAGGCCTAATTGCACGTTTCTTTTGTGGGGATGAAATTAGTGGCAGAGTACTGCTACATACAATGCCCCCACAAACCTCGAAAAAAAAGAGAGACACGAGGGGGCGAGTCGTTCACCAGAGAGAGACCCATCACTGCCTACCACCCACGGCCAAGCGTCGTCCCACACCTGTATTCGCCCTCGCTAAAGTAAACACCGATAATAAGGTGTAATTACTTTCGAAAATAACGAGGAGGGCTCCCCATGTGAGAATGGCTCGCCTGTTTATTGTGAGGCTGAAACGACCTCAGAGGACACTGGAGGAAAACCCTATCAAAAGCCTGAGTGTTCCCACAGAGAGAACCCACAGGACAGACAGGCATGCATCAGTTTCAAGGAGGACCTTGTTTTTTCATGTCAAAACTGAGTCATTTCTGCCCTTATCACCACAATGGGGATGGACCCTGGAGAGGTGGGCCTGGTGGGGTTTCAGTATGGCAGCAAGCTGAGCTGGGCGTTAAAGTGACGTAGCCCTGTATTGAAATGCATGTAACTAATAAAGAGTTATGTTTTGTTCCATGTGTTCTATCTACACTATACGCTGTCTAGTTCCCACCTGTTTCTCCGTCACACTACACCCTGTCTAGTTCCCTTCTGTTTCTCCATCACACTACACTATAACCTGTCTAGTTCCCACCTGAGTCTCCATCACACTACACTATAACCTGTCTAGTTCCCACCTGATTCTCCATCACACTACACTATAACCTGTCTAGTTCCCTTCTGTTTCTCCATCACACTACACTATAACCTGTCTAGTTCCCACCTGTTTCTCCGTCACACTACACTATAACCTGTCTAGATCCCTTCTGTTTCTCCATCACATTACACTATACCCTGTCTAGTTCCCGCCTGTTTCTCCATCACACTACACTATAACCTGTCTAGTTCCCACCTGTTTCTCCGTCACACTACACTATAACCTGTCTAGTTCCCTTCTGTTTCTCCATCACATTACACTATACCCTGTCTAGTTCCCACCTGTTTCTCCATCACACTACACTATAACCTGTCTAGTTCCCTTCTGTGACTCCATCACATGTAAGTCGCTCTGGATAAGAGCGTCTGCTAAATGACTTAAATGTAATGTAAAAATGTAAATTACACTATACCCTGTCTAGTTCCCACCTGTTTCTCCATCACACTACACTATACCCCGTCGAGTTCCCTACTGTTTCTCCATCACACTACACTATGTCCTGTCTAGTTCCCACCTGTTTCTCCATCACACTACACTATACCCTGTCTAGTTCCCACCTGTTTCTCCATCACACTACACTATAACCTGTCTAGTTCCCACCTGTTTCTCCATCACACTACACTATACCCTGTCTAGTTCCCACCTGTTTCTCCATCACACTACACTATACCCTGTATACCCTGTCTAGTTCACACTACACTATACCCTGTCTAGTTCCCTTCTGTTTCTCTATCACACTACACTATACCCTGTATACCCTGTCTAGTTCACACAACACTATACCCTGTCTAGTTCCCTTCTGTTTCTCCATCACACTACACTATACCCTGTCTAGTTCCCACCTGTTTCTCCATCACACTACACTATACCCTGTCTAGTTCCCTTCTGTTTCTCCATCACACTACACTATACCCTGTATACCCTGTCTAGTTCACACTCGACTATACCCTGTCTAGTTCCCACCTGTTTCTCCATCACACTACACTATACCCTGTCTAGTTCCCTTCTGTTTCTTCATCACACTACACTTTACCCTGTCTTGTTCCCTTCTGTGTCTCCATCACACGACACTATACCCTGTCTAGTTCCCTTCTGTTTCTTCATCACACTACACTATACCCTGTCTAGTTCCCTTCTGTTTCTCCATCACACTACACTATGCCCTGTCTAGTTCCCACCTGTTTGTCCATCACACTACACTATACCCTGTCTAGTTCCCACCTGTTTCTCCATCACACTACACTATACCCTGTCTAGTTCCCACCAGTTTGTCCATCACACTACACTATACCCTGTCTAGTTCCCACGTGTTTCTCCATCACACTACACTATACCCTGTCTAGTTCCCACCTGTTTCTCCATCACACTACACTATACCCTGTATACCTTGTCTAGTTCACACTACACTATACCTTGTCTAGTTCCCACCTGTTTCTCCATCACACTACACTATACCCTGTCTAGTTCCCTTCTGTTTCTCTATCACACTACACTATACCCTGTATACCCTGTCTAGTTCACACTACACTATACCCTGTATACCCTGTCTAGTTCACACTACACTATACCCTGTCTAGTTCCCTTCTGTTTCTCCATCACACTACACTATACCCTGTATACCCTGTCTAGTTCCCACCTGTTTCTCCATCACACTACACTATACCCTGTCTAGTTCACACCTGTTTCTCCATCACATTACACTATACCCTGTCTAGTTCCCACCTGTTTCTCCATCACACTACACTATACCCTGTCTAGTTCCCACCTGTTTGTCCATCACACTACACTATAACCTGTCTAGTTCCCACCTGTTTCTCCATCACATTACACTATACCTGTCTAGTTCCCACCTGTTTCTCCATCACACTACACTATACCCTGTCTAGTTCCACTTCTGTTTCTCCATCACACTACACTATACCCTGTCTAGTTACCTTGTTTCTCCAGTTCACACTACACTATACCTTGTCTAGTTCCCACCTGTTTCTCCATCACACTACACTATACCCTGTCTAGTTCCCACCTGTTTCTCTATCACACTACACTATACCCTGTATGTCCTGTCTAGTTCCCTTCTGTTTCTCCATCACACTACACTATACCCTGTATACCTGTCTAGTTCACACTACACTATACCCTGTCTAGTTCCCACCTGTTTCTCCATCACCCTACACTATACCCTGTATACCCTGTCTAGTTCACATCGACTATACCCTGTCTAGTTCCCTTCTGTTTCTCCATCACACTACACTATACCCTATACCCTGTCTCCACAGTTACCCTGTCTAGTTCCCACCTGTTTCTCCATCACACTACACTATACCCTGTCTAGTTCCTTTCTGTTTCTACATCACACTACACTATACCCTGTCTAGTTCCCACCTGTTTCTCCATCACACTACACTATACCCTGTATATCCTGTCTAGTTCCCTTCTGTTTCTCCATCACAATAGACTATACCTTGTCTAGTTCCCACCTGTTTCTCCGTCACACTACACTATACCCTGTCTAGTTCCCGCCAGTTTCTCCATCACACTACACTATGCCCTGTCTAGTTCCCACCAGTTTCTCCATCACACTACACTATACCCTGTCTAGTTCCCACCTGTTTCTCTATCACACTACACTATACCCTGTCTAGTTCCTTTCTGTTTCTACATCACACTACACTATACCCTGGCTAGTTCCCACCTGTTTCTCCATCAAACTACACTATACCCTGTATACCCTGTCTAGTTCACACTACACTATACCCTGTCTAGTTCCCTTCTGTTTCT
The DNA here is from genome assembly GCF_034236695.1 of Oncorhynchus nerka. Classification (NCBI taxonomy): domain Eukaryota; kingdom Metazoa; phylum Chordata; class Actinopteri; order Salmoniformes; family Salmonidae; genus Oncorhynchus; species Oncorhynchus nerka. Next base: position 19,992,867 of record NC_088402.1, read on the forward strand.
TCATCACACTACACTATACCCTGTATACCCTGTCTATCACACTACACAATACCCTGTCTAGTTCCCACCTGTTTCTCCATCAAACTACACTCTACCCTGTATACCCTGTCTAGTTCACACTACACTATACCCTGTCTAGTTCCCACCTGTTTCTCCATCACACTACACTATACCCTGTCTAGTTCCCACCTGTTTCTCCATCACATTACACTATACCCTGTCTAGTTCCCACCTGTTTGTCCATCACACTACACTATAACCTGTCTAGTTCACACCTGTTTCTCCATCACATTACACTATGTCCTGTCTAGTTCCCACCTGTTTCTCCATCACACTACACTATACCCTGTCTAGTTCCCTTCTGTTTCTCTATCACACTACACTATATCCTGTATACCTTGTCTAGTTCACACTACACTATACCTTGTCTAGTTCCCACCTGTTTCTCCATCACACTACACTATACCCTGTCTAGTTCCCTTCTGTTTCTCCATCACATTAAACTATACCCTGTCTAGTTCCCACCTGTTTCTCCATCACACTACACTATACCCTGTATATCCTGTCTAGTTCCCTTCTGTTTCTCCATCACACTAGACTATACCCTGTCTAGTTCCCTTCTGTTTCTCCATCACACTACACTATACCCTGTATACCCTGTCTAGTTCACACTCAACTATACCCTGTCTAGTTCCCACCTGTTTCTCCATCACACTACACTATACCCTGTCTAGTTCACACCTGTTTCTCCATCACACTAGACTATACCTTGTCTAGTTCCCACCTGTTTCTCCGTCACACTACACTATACCCTGTCTAGTTCCCACCAGTTTCTCCATCACACTACACTATGCCCTGTCTAGTTCCCACCTGTTTGTCCATCACACTACACTATACCCTGTCTTGTTCCCACCTGTTTCTCCATCACATTACACTATACCCTATCTAATTCCCACCTGTTTCTCCATCACACTACACTATGCCCTGTATATCCTGTCTAGTTCCCTTCTGTTTCTCCATCACACTAGACTATACCCTGTCTAGTTCCCTTCTGTTTCTCCATCACACTACACTATACCCTGTATACCCTGTCTAGTTCACACTACACTATACCCTGTCTAGTTCCCTTCTGTTTCTCCATCACACTACACTAAACCCTGTATACCCTGTCTAGTTCACACTCGACTATACCCTGTCTAGTTCCCACCTGTTTCTCCATCACACTACACTATACCCTGTCTAGTTCCCTTCTGTTTCTCTATCACACTACACTATACCCTGTATACCTTGTCTAGTTCACACTACACTATACCTTGTCTAGTTCCCACCTGTTTCTCCATCACCCTACACTATACCCTGTATACCCTGTCTAGTTCACACTCGACTATACCCTGTCTAGTTCCCTTCTGTTTCTCCATCACACTACACTATACCCTGTATACCCTGTCTAGTCCACACTCGACTATAACCTGTCTAGTTCCCTTCTGTTTCTCCATCACACTACACTATACCCTGTATACCCTGTCTAGTCCACACTCGACTATACCCTGTCTAGTTCCCACCTGTTTCTCCATCACACTACACTATACCCTGTCTAGTTCCCTTCTGTTTCTCCATCACAATACACTATACCCTGTCTAGTTCCCACCTGTTTCTCCATCACACTACACTATACCCTGTCTAGTTCACACCTGTTTCTCCATCACACTACACTATACCCTGTCTAGTTCACACCTGTTTCTCCATCACACTACACTATACCCTGTCTAGTTCCCTTCTGTTTCTCCATCACACTAGACTATACCCTGTCTAGTTCCCTTCTGTTTCTCCATCACACTACACTATACCCTGTATACCCTGTCTAGTTCACACTACACTATACCCTGTCTAGTTCCCTTCTGTTTCTCCATCACACTACACTATACCCTGTATACCCTGTCTAGTTCACACTCGACTATACCCTGTCTAGTTCCCACCTGTTTCTCCATCACACTACACTATACCCTGTCTAGTTCACACCTGTTTCTCCATCACATTACACTATACCCTGTCTAGTTCCCACCTGTTTCTCCATCACACTACACTATACCCTGTCTAGTTCCCACCTGTTTGTCCATCACACTACACTATAACCTGTCTAGTTCCCACCTGTTTCTCCATCACATTACACTATACCCTGTCTAGTTCCCACCTGTTTCTCCATCACACTACACTATGCCCTGTCTAGTTCCCACCTGTTTCTCCATCACACTACACTATACCCTGTCTAGTTCCCTTCTGTTTCTCTATCACACTACACTATACCCTGTATACCTTGTCTAGTTCACACTACACTATACCTTGTCTAGTTCCCACCTGTTTCTCCATCACACTACACTATACCCTGTCTAGTTCCCACCTGTTTCTCTATCACACTACACTATACCCTGTCTAGTTCACACCTGTTTCTCCATCACACTACACTATACCCTGTCTAGTTCCCTTCTGTTTCTCCATCACATTAAACTATACCCTGTCTAGTTCCCACATGTTTCTCCATCACACTACACTATACCCTGTATATCCTGTCTAGTTCCCTTCTGTTTCTCCATCACACTAGACTATACCCTGTCTAGTTCCCTTCTGTTTCTCCATCACACTACACTATACCCTGTATACCCTGTCTAGTTCACACTCGACTATACCCTGTCTAGTTCCCACCTGTTTCTCCATCACACTACACTATACCCTGTATACCCTGTCTAGTTCACACTCGACTATACCCTGTCTAGTTCCCTTCTGTTTCTCCATCACACTACACTATACCCTGTATGTCCTGTCTAGTTCCCTTCTGTTTCTCTATCACACTACACTATACCCTGTATACCTTGTCTAGTTCACACTACACTATACCTTGTCTAGTTCCCACCTGTTTCTCCATCACCCTACACTATACCCCATCTAGTTCCCACCTGTTTGTCCATCACACTACACTATACCCTGTCTAGTTCCCACCTGTTTGTCCATCACACTACACTATAACCTGTCTAGTTCCCACCTGTTTCTCCATCACATTACACTATGTCCTGTCTAGTTCCCACCTGTTTCTCCATCACACTACACTATACCCTGTCTAGTTCCTTCTGTTTCTCTGTTTACCCTCCATCACACTACACTATACCCTGTCTAGTTCCCACCTGTTTCTCCATCACACTACACTATACCCTGTCTAGTTACCTGTTTCTCCATCACACTACACTATACCCTGTCTAGTTCCTTCTGTTTCTCCATACACACCCCCTGTCTACCTTCTGTTTCTCCATCACATTAAACTATACCCTGTCTAGTTCCCACCTGTTTCTCCATCACACTACACTATACCCTGTATATCCTGTCTAGTTCCCTTCTGTTTCTCCATCACACTAGACTATACCCTGTCTAGTTCCCTTCTGTTTCTCCATCACACTACACTATACCCTGTATACCCTGTCTAGTTCACACTCGACTATACCCTGTCTAGTTCCCACCTGTTTCTCCATCACACTACACTATACCCTGTCTAGTTCACACCACACCCTGTCTAGTTCCTCTGTTTCTCCATCACACTACACTATACCCTGTATGTCCTGTCTAGTTCCCTGTTTCTCCATGTTATACCCTGTATCTTGTCTAGTTCACACTACACTATACCCCTAGTTCCCACCTGTCTAGTTCCCACCTGTTTGTCCATCACACTACACTATACCCTGTCTAGTTCCCACCTGTTTGTCCATCACACTACACTATACCCTGTCTAGTTCCCACCTGTTTCTCCATCACACTACACTATACCTGTCTAGTTTGTTTCTCCATCCACCTGTCCTTCTAGTTCCATCACACTACACTATACCCTGTCTAGTTCCCTTCTGTTTTTCTCCATCACACTACACTATACCCTGTATACCTGTCTAGTTCACACTACACTATACCTGTCTAGTTCCCACCTGTTTCTCCATCACACCTGTTTCTCCATACACTATACCCTGTCTAGTTCCCCTTCTGTTTCTCCATCACACTACACTATACCCTGTCTAGTTCCCTTCTGTTTCTCCATCACACTACACTACCCTGTATACCCTGTCTACCCTGTCTAGTTCCCACCTGTTTCTCCATCACACTACACTATACCCTGTATACCCTGTCTAGTTCACACTCTCCCACCAGACTATACCCTGTCTAGTTCCCACCTGTTTCTCCATCACACTACACTATACCCTGTCTAGTTCCCCTGTTTCTCCATCACACTACACTATACCCTGTATACCTGTGTCTAGTTCACACTACACTATACCTGTCTAGTTCCCACCTGTTTCTCCATCACCCTACACTATACCCTGTCTAGTTCCCACCTGTTTGTCCATCACACTACACTATACCCTGTCTAGTTCCCACCTGTTTCTCCATCACACTACACTATACCCTGTCTAGTTCCCACCTGTTTCTCCATCACTACACTATGTCCTGTCTAGTTCCCACCTGTTTCTCCATCACATTACACTATACCCTGTCTAGTTCCCACCTGTTTCTCCATCACACTACACTATACCCTGTCTAGTTCCCTTCTGTTTCTCCATCACACTACACTATACCCTGTATACCTTGTCTAGTTCACACTACACTATACCCTGTCTAGTTCCCACCTGTTTCTCCATCACACTACACTATACCCTGTCTAGTTCCCTTCTGTTTCTCCATCACACTACACTATACCCTGTCTAGTTCCCACCTGTTTCTCCATCACACTACACTATACCCTGTCTAGTTCCCTTCTGTTTCTCCATCACACTACACTATACCCTGTCTAGTTCCCACCTGTTTCTCCATCACACTACACTATACCCTGTATATCCTGTCTAGTTCCCTTCTGTTTCTCCATCACACTAGACTATACCCTGTCTAGTTCCCTTCTGTTTCTCCATCACACTACACTATACCCTGTATACCCTGTCTAGTTCACACTACACTATACCCTGTCTAGTTCCCACCTGTTTCTCCATCACACTACACTATACCCTGTATACCCTGTCTAGTTCACACTACACTATACCCTGTCTAGTTCCCACCTGTTTCTCCATCACACTACACTATACCCTGTCTAGTTCCCTTCTGTTTCTCTATCACACTACACTATACCCACCTTGTCTAGTTCACACTACACTATACCTTGTCTAGTTCCCACCTGTTTCTCCATCACCCTACACTATACCCTGTATACCCTGTCTAGTTCACTCGACTATATACCCTGTCTAGTTCCCTTCTGTTTCTCCATCACACTACACTATACCCTGTATACCCTGTCTAGTCCACACTGACTATACCCTGTCTAGTTCCACCTGTTTCTCCATCACACTACACTATACCCTGTCTAGTTCCTTCTGTTTCTCCATCACATTACACTATACCCTGTCTAGTTCCCACCTGTTTCTCCATCACACTACACTATACCCTGTATACCCTGTCTAGTTCACACCGACTATACCCTGTCTAGTTCCCTTCTGTTTCTCCATCACACTACACTACCCTGTCTAGTTCCCTTCTGTTTCTCCATCACACTACACTATACCCTGTATACCTGTCTAGTTCACACTACACTATACCCTGTCTAGTTCCCACCTGTTTCTCCATCACACTACACTATACCCTGTATACCCTGTCTAGTTCACACTACACTATGTTTGTCCAGTTCCCACCTGTTTCTCCATCACACTACACTATACCCTGTCTAGTTCCCTTCTGTTTCTCCATCACATTACACTATACCCTGTCTAGTTCCCACCTGTTTCTCCATCACACTACACTATACCCTGTATATCCTGTCTAGTTCCCTTCTGTTTCTCCATCACACTAGACTATACCCTGTCTAGTTCCCACCTGTCTCCGTCACTTCTGTTTCTCCATCACACTACACTATACCCTGTCTACCTCTAGTCACACTCTAGTTCCCACCTGTTTCTCCATCACACTACACTATACCCTGTCTAGTTCCCACCTGTTTCTCCATCACACTACACTATACCCTGTCTAGTTCCCTTCTGTTTCTCCATCACACTACACTATACCCTAGTCCCACCTGTTTCTCCATCAAACTACACTATACCCTAGTTCAGTTCACTACACTATACCCTGTCTAGTTCCCACCTGTTTCTCCATCACACTACACTATACCCTGTATACCCTGTCTAGTTCACACTACACTATACCCTGTCTAGTTCCCACCTGTTTCTCCATCACACTACACTATACCCTGTCTAGTTCCCACCTGTTTCTCCATCACACTACACTATACCCTGTCTAGTTCTTTCTGTTTCTCCATCACATTACACTATACCCTGTCTAGTTCCCACCTGTTTCTCCATCACACTACCCTGTATACCCTGTCTAGTTCCACTACACTATAGTCTAGTTCCCACCTGTTTCTCCATCACACTACACTATACCCTGTCTAGTTCCCACCTGTTTCTCCATCACACTACACTATACCCTGTCTAGTTCCCACCTGTTTGTCCATCACACTACACTATACCCTGTCTAGTTCCCACCTGTTTCTCCATCACACTACACTATACCCTGTCTAGTTCCCACCTGTTTCTCCATCACACTACACTATACCCTGTCTAGTTCCCTTCTGTTTCTCCATCACACTACACTATACCCTGTACCTGTCTAGTTCACACTACACTATACCCTGTCTAGTTCCCACCTGTTTCTCCATCACACTACACTATACCCTGTCTAGTTCCCTTCTGTTTCTCCATCACATTACACTATACCCTGTCTAGTTCCCACCTGTTTCTCCATCACACTACACTATACCCTGTATATCCTGTCTAGTTCCTTCTGTTTCTCCATCACACTAGACTATACCCTGTCTAGTTCCCACCTGTTTCTCCATCACACTACACTATACCCTGTCTAGTTCCCACCTGTTTCTCCATCACACTACACTAGACTATACCCTGTCTAGTTCCCACCTGTTTCTCCATCACACTACACTATACCCTGTCTAGTTCCCTTCTGTTTCTCCATCACACTACACTATACCCTGTCTAGTTCCCACCTGTTTCTCCATCACACTACACTATACCCTGTCTAGTTCCCACCTGTTTCTCCATCACACTACACTATACCCTGTCTAGTTCCTTTCTGTTTCTACATCACACTACACTATACCCTGGCTAGTTCCCACCTGTTTCTCCATCAAACTACACTATACCCTGTATACCCTGTCTAGTTCACACTACACTATACCCTGTCTAGTTCCCACCTGTTTCTCCATCACACTACACTATACCCTGTATACCCTGTCTAGTTATACCCTGTCTAGTTCCCACCTGTTTCTCCATCAAACTACACTCTACCCTGTATACCCTGTCTAGTTCACACTACACTATACCCTGTCTAGTTCCCACCTGTTTCTCCATCACACTACACTATACCCTGTCTAGTTCCCACCTGTTTCTCCATCACACTACACTATACCCTGTCTAGTTCCCACCTGTTTCTCCATCACACTACACTATAACCTGTCTAGTTCCCACCTGTTTCTCCATCACATTACACTATGTCCTGTCTAGTTCCCACCTGTTTCTCCATCACACTACACTATACCCTGTCTAGTTCCCTTCTGTTTCTCTATCACACTACACTATACCCTGTATACCTTGTCTAGTTCCCACCTGTTTCTCCATCACACTACACTATACCCTGTCTAGTTCCCTTCTGTTTCTCCATCACATTAAACTATACCCTGTCTAGTTCCCACCTGTTTCTCCATCACACTACACTATACCCTGTATATCCTGTCTAGTTCCCTTCTGTTTCTCCATCACACTAGACTATACCCTGTCTAGTTCCCTTCTGTTTCTCCATCACACTACACTATACCCTGTATACCCTGTCTAGTTCACACTCAACTATACCCTGTCTAGTTCCCACCTGTTTCTCCATCACACTACACTATACCCTGTCTAGTTCACACCTGTTTCTCCATCACACTAGACTATACCTTGTCTAGTTCCCACCTGTTTCTCCATCACACTACACTATACCCTGTCTAGTTCCCACCAGTTTCTCCATCACACTACACTATGCCCTGTCTAGTTCCCACCTGTTTGTCCATCACACTACACTATACCCTGTCTTGTTCCCACCTGTTTCTCCATCACATTACACTATACCCTATCTAATTCCCACCTGTTTCTCCATCACACTACACTATGCCCTGTATATCCTGTCTAGTTCCCTTCTGTTTCTCCATCACACTAGACTATACCCTGTCTAGTTCCCTTCTGTTTCTCCATCACACTACACTATACCCTGTATACCCTGTCTAGTTCACACTACACTATACCCTGTCTAGTTCCCTTCTGTTTCTCCATCACACTACACTAAACCCTGTATACCCTGTCTAGTTCACACTCGACTATACCCTGTCTAGTTCCCACCTGTTTCTCCATCACACTACACTATACCCTGTCTAGTTCCCTTCTGTTTCTCTATCACACTACACTATACCCTGTATACCTTGTCTAGTTCACACTACACTATACCTTGTCTAGTTCCCACCTGTTTCTCCATCACCCTACACTATACCCTGTATACCCTGTCTAGTTCACACTCGACTATACCCTGTCTAGTTCCCTTCTGTTTCTCCATCACACTACACTATACCCTGTATACCCTGTCTAGTCCACACTCGACTATAACCTGTCTAGTTCCCTTCTGTTTCTCCATCACACTACACTATACCCTGTATACCCTGTCTAGTCCACACTCGACTATACCCTGTCTAGTTCCCACCTGTTTCTCCATCACACTACACTATACCCTGTCTAGTTCCCTTCTGTTTCTCCATCACATTACACTATACCCTGTCTAGTTCCCACCTGTTTCTCCATCACACTACACTATACCCTGTCTAGTTCACACCTGTTTCTCCATCACACTACACTATACCCTGTCTAGTTCCCTTCTGTTTCTCCATCACACTAGACTATACCCTGTCTAGTTCCCTTCTGTTTCTCCATCACACTACACTATACCCTGTATACCCTGTCTAGTTCACACTACACTATACCCTGTCTAGTTCCCTTCTGTTTCTCCATCACACTACACTATACCCTGTATACCCTGTCTAGTTCACACTCGACTATACCCTGTCTAGTTCCCACCTGTTTCTCCATCACACTACACTATACCCTGTCTAGTTCCCACCTGTTTCTCCATCACACTACACTATACCCTGTCTAGTTCCCACCTGTTTCTCCATCACACTACACTATACCCTGTCTAGTTCCCACCTGTTTGTCCATCACACTACACTATAACCTGTCTAGTTCCCACCTGTTTCTCCATCACATTACACTATGTCCTGTCTAGTTCCCACCTGTTTCTCCATCACATTACACTATGTCCTGTCTAGTTCCCACCTGTTTCTCCATCACCCTACACTATACCCTGTCTAGTTCCCTTCTGTTTCTCTATCACACTACACTATACCCTGTATACCTTGTCTAGTTCACACTACACTATACCTTGTCTAGTTCCCACCTGTTTCTCCATCACACTACACTATACCCTGTCTAGTTCCCACCTGTTTCTCTATCACACTACACTATACCCTGTCTAGTTCACACCTGTTTCTCCATCACACTACACTATACCCTGTCTAGTTCCCTTCTGTTTCTCCATCACATTAAACTATACCCTGTCTAGTTCCCACCTGTTTCTCCATCACACTACACTATACCCTGTCTAGTTCCCTTCTGTTTCTCCATCACACTAGACTATACCCTGTCTAGTTCCCTTCTGTTTCTCCATCACACTACACTATACCCTGTATACCCTGTCTAGTTCACACTCGACTATACCCTGTCTAGTTCCCACCTGTTTCTCCATCACACTACACTATACCCTGTCTAGTTCCCTTCTGTTCACACTACACTATACCCTGTCTAGTTCCCTTCTGTTTTCCATCACACTACACTATACCCTGTATGTCCTGTCTAGTTCCCTTCTGTTTCTCCTATCACACTACACTATACCCTGTATACCCTGTCTAGTTCACACTACACTATACCTTGTCTAGTTCCCACCTGTTTCTCCATCACACTACACTATACCCATCTAGTTCCCACCTGTTCTCCATCACACTACACTATACCCTGTCTAGTTCCACCTGTTTGTCCATCACACTACACTATACCCTGTCTAGTTCCCACCTGTTTCTCCATCACATTACACTATACCCTAGTTCCCACCTGTTTCTCTAGTTCCCACCTGTTTCTCCATCACACTACACTATACCCTGTCTAGTTCCCTTCTGTTTCTCTATCACACTACACTATACCCTGTATACCTTGTCTAGTTCACACTACACTATACCTTGTCTAGTTCCCACCTGTTTCTCCATCACACTACACTATACCCTGTCTAGTTCCCACCTGTTTCTCCATCACACTACACTATACCCTGTATATCCTGTCTAGTTCCCTTCTGTTTCTCCATCACACTAGACTATACCCTGTCTAGTTCCCTTCTGTTTCTCCATCACACTACACTATACCCTGTATACCCTGTCTAGTTCACACTCGACTATACCCTGTCTAGTTCCCACCTGTTTCTCCATCACACTACACTATACCCTGTATACCCTGTCTAGTTCACACTCGACTATACCCTGTCTAGTTCCCTTCTGTTTCTCCATCACACTACACTATACCCTGTATGTCCTGTCTAGTTCCCTTCTGTTTCTCTATCACACTACACTATACCCTGTATACCTTGTCTAGTTCACACTACACTATACCTTGTCTAGTTCCCACCTGTTTCTCCATCACCCTACACTATACCCCGTCTAGTTCCCACCTGTTTGTCCATCACACTACACTATACCCTGTCTAGTTCCCACCTGTTTGTCCATCACACTACACTATAACCTGTCTAGTTCCCACCTGTTTCTCCATCACATTACACTATGTCCTGTCTAGTTCCCACCTGTTTCTCCATCACATTACACTATGTCCTGTCTAGTTCCCACCTGTTTCTCCATCACCCTACACTATACCCTGTCTAGTTCCCTTCTGTTTCTCTATCACACTACACTATACCCTGTATACCTTGTCTAGTTCACACTACACTATACCTTGTCTAGTTCCCACCTGTTTCTCCATCACACTACACTATACCCTGTCTAGTTCCCACCTGTTTCTCTATCTTACTACACTATACCCTGTCTAGTTCACACCTGTTTCTCCATCACACTACACTATACCCTGTCTAGTTCCCTTCTGTTTCTCCATCACATTAAACTATACCCTGTCTAGTTCCCACCTGTTTCTCCATCACACTACACTATACCCTGTATATCCTGTCTAGTTCCCTTCTGTTTCTCCATCACACTAGACTATACCCTGTCTAGTTCCCTTCTGTTTCTCCATCACACTACACTATACCCTGTATACCCTGTCTAGTTCACACTCGACTATACCCTGTCTAGTTCCACCTGTTTCTCCATCACACTACACTATACCCCCTGTCTAGTTTCGACTATACCCTGTCTAGTTCCCTTCTGTTTCTCCATCACACTACACTATACCCTGTATGTCTGTCTAGTTCCCTTCTGTTTCTCTATCACACTACACTATACCCTGTATACCTTGTCTAGTTCACACTACACTATACCTTGTCTAGTTCCCACCTGTTTCTCCATCACCCTACACTATACTATACCCTGTCTAGTTCTCGACTATATCCTGTCTAGTTCCCTTCTGTTTCTCCATCACACTACACTATACCCTGTATACCCTGTCTAGTCCACACTCGACTATACCCTGTCTAGTTCCCACCTGTTTCTCCATCACACTACACTATACCCTGTCTAGTTCCCTTCTGTTTCTCCATCACATTACACTATACCCTGTCTAGTTCCCACCTGTTTCTCCATCACACTACACTATACCCTGTATACCCTGTCTAGTTCACACTCGACTATACCCTGTCTAGTTCCCTTCTGTTTCTCCATCACACTACACTATACCCTGTATGTCCTGTCTAGTTCCCTTCTGTTTCTCTATCACACTACACTATACCCTGTATACCTTGTCTAGTTCACACTACACTATACCTTGTCTAGTTCCCACCTGTTTCTCCATCACCCTACACTATACCCTGTATACCCTGTCTAGTTCAGTCGACTATATCCTGTCTAGTTCCCTTCTGTTTCTTCATCACACTACACTATACCCTGTATACCCTGTCTAGTCCACACTCGACTATACCCTGTCTAGTTCCCACCTGTTTCTCCATCACACTACACTATACCCTGTCTAGTTCCCTTCTGTTTCTCCATCACATTACACTATACCCTGTCTAGTTCCCACCTGTTTCTCCATCACACTACACTATACCCTGTATATCCTGTCTAGTTCCCTTCTGTTTCTCCATCACAATAGACTATACCTTGTCTAGTTCCCACCTGTTTCTCCGTCACACTACACTATACCCTGTCTAGTTCCCGCCAGTTTCTCCATCACACTACACTATGCCCTGTCTAGTTCCCACCAGTTTCTCCATCACACTACACTATACCCTGTCTAGTTCCCACCTGTTTCTCTATCACACTACACTATACCCTGTCTAGTTCCTTTCTGTTTCTACATCACATTACACTATACCCTGGCTAGTTCCCACCTGTTTCTCCATCAAACTACACTATACCCTGTATACCCTGTCTAGTTCACACTACACTATACCCTGTCTAGTTCCCACCTGTTTCTTCATCACACTACACTATACCCTGTATACCCTGTTTAGTTCACACTACACTATACCCTGTCTAGTTCCCACCTGTTTCTCCATCACACTACACTATACCCTGTCTAGTTCCCACCTGTTTCTCTATCACACTACACTATACCCTGTCTAGTTCCTTTCTGTTTCTACATCACATTACACTATACCCTGTCTAGTTCCCACCTGTTTCTCCATCACACTACACTATACCCTGTATACCCTGTCTAGTTACCCTGTCTAGTTCCCACCTGTTTCTCCATCACACTACACTATACCCTGTCTAGTTCCCACCTGTTTCTCCATCACATTATACTATACCCTGTCTAGTTCCCACCTGTTTGTCCATCACACTACACTATAACCTGTCTAGTTCCCACCTGTTTCTCCATCACATTACACTATGTCCTGTCTAGTTCCCACCTGTTTCTCCATCAAACTACACTATACCCTGTCTAGTTCCCTTCTGTTTCTCTATCACACTACACTATACCCTGTATACCTTGTCTAGTTCACACTACACTATACCTTGTCTAGTTCCCACCTGTTTCTCCATCACACTACACTATACCCTGTCTAGTTCCCTTCTGTTTCTCCATCACATTAAACTATACCCTGTCTAGTTCCCACCTGTTTCTCCATCACACTACACTATACCCTGTATATCCTGTCTAGTTCCCTTCTGTTTCTCCATCACACTAGACTATACCCTGTCTAGTTCCCACCTGTTTCTCCATCACACTACACTATACCCTGTCTAGTTCACACCTGTTTCTCCATCACACTAGACTATACCTTGTCTAGTTCCCACCTGTTTCTCCGTCACACTACACTATACCCTGTCTAGTTCCCACCAGTTTCTCCATCACACTACACTATGCCCTGTCTAGTTCCCACCTGTTTGTCCATCACACTACACTATACCCTGTCTTGTTCCCACCTGTTTCTCCATCACACTACACTATACCCTATCTAATTCCAACCTGTTTCTCCATCACATTACACTATACCCTATCTAATTCCCACCTGTTTCTCCATCACACTACACTATGCCCTGTATATCCTGTCTAGTTCCCTTCTGTTTCTCCATCACACTAGACTATACCCTGTCTAGTTCGCTTCTGTTTCTCCATCACACTACACTAAACCCTGTATACCCTGTCTAGTTCACACTCGACTATACCCTGTCTAGTTCCCACCTGTTTCTCCATCACACTACACTATACCCTGTCTAGTTCCCTTCTGTTTCTCTATCACACTACACTATACCCTGTATACCTTGTCTAGTTCACACTACACTATACCTTGTCTAGTTCCCACCTGTTTCTCCATCACCCTACACTATACCCTGTATACCCTGTCTAGTTCACACTCGACTATACCCTGTCTAGTTCCCTTCTGTTTCTCCATCACACTACACTATACCCTGTATACCCTGTCTAGTCCACACTCGACTATAACCTGTCTAGTTCCCTTCTGTTTCTCCATCACACTACACTATACCCTGTATACCCTGTCTAGTCCACACTCGACTACACCCTGTCTAGTTCCCACCTGTTTCTCCGTCACACTACACTATACCCTGTCTAGTTCCCGCCAGTTTCTCCATCACACTACACTATGCCCTGTCTAGTTCCCACCAGTTTCTCCATCACACTACACTATACCCTGTCTAGTTCCCACCTGTTTCTCTATCACACTACACTATACCCTGTCTAGTTCCTTTCTGTTTCTACATCACATTACACTATACCCTGTCTAGTTCCCACCTGTTTCTCCATCAAACTACACTATACCCTGTATACCCTGTCTAGTTCACACTACACTATACCCTGTCTAGTTCCCACCTGTTTCTCCATCACACTACACTATACCCTGTATACCCTGTCTAGTTCACACTACACAATACCCTGTCTAGTTCCCACCTGTTTCTCCATCAAACTACACTCTACCCTGTATACCCTGTCTAGTTCACACTACACTATACCCTGTCTAGTTCCCACCTGTTTCTCCATCACACTACACTATACCCTGTCTAGTTCCCACCTGTTTCTCCATCACATTACACTATACCCTGTCTAGTTCCCACCTGTTTGTCCATCACACTACACTATAACCTGTCTAGTTCCCACCTGTTTCTCCATCACATTACACTATGTCCTGTCTAGTTCCCACCTGTTTCTCCATCAAACTACACTATACCCTGTCTAGTTCCCTTCTGTTTCTCTATCACACTACACTATACCCTGTATACCTTGTCTAGTTCACACTACACTATACCTTGTCTAGTTCCCACCTGTTTCTCCATCACACTACACTATACCCTGTCTAGTTCCCTTCTGTTTCTCCATCACATTAAACTATACCCTGTCTAGTTCCCACCTGTTTCTCCATCACACTACACTATACCCTGTATATCCTGTCTAGTTCCCTTCTGTTTCTCCATCACACTAGACTATACCCTGTCTAGTTCCCACCTGTTTCTCCATCACACTACACTATACCCTGTCTAGTTCCCACCTGTTTCTCCATCACACTACACTATACCCTGTCTAGTTAGTTATCCCCACCTGTTTCTCCATCACACTACACTATACCCTGTCTAGTTCCCACCTGTTTCTCCATCACACTACACTATGCCCTGTCTAGTTCCCACCTGTTTCTCCATCACACTACACTATACCCTGTCTAGTTCCCACCTGTTTCTCCATCACACTACACTATACCCTGTCTAGTTCCCACCTGTTTCTCCATCACATTACACTATACCCTATCTAGTTCCACCTGTTTCTCCATCACTACACTATACCCTATACCCTGTCTAGTTCCCACCTGTTTCTCCATCACACACACTATACCCTGTCTAGTTCCCCTGTTTCTAGTTCACCTACACTTACCCTGTATTCCCTGTCATCACACTACACTATACCCTGTCTAGTTCCCTTCTGTTTCTCCATCACACTACACTATACCCTGTATACCCTGTCTAGTTCACACTACGACTATACCCTGTCTAGTTCCCTTCTGTTTCTCCATCACACTACACTATACCCTGTATACCCTGTCTAGTTCACACTCGACTATACCCTGTCTAGTTCCCACCTGTTTCTCCATCACACTACACTATACCCTGTCTAGTTCCCTCCTGTTTCTCCATCACACTACACTATACCCTGTCTAGTTCCCACCTGTTTCTCCATCACACTACACTATACCCTGTCTAGTTCCCACCTGTTTCTCCATCACACTACACTATACCCTGTATCTAGTTCCCTCTGTTTCTCCATCACACTAGACTATACCCTGTCTAGTTCCCTTCTGTTTCTCCATCACACTACACTATACCCTGTATACCCTGTCTAGTTCACACTACACTATACCCTGTCTAGTTCCCACCTGTTTCTCCATCACACTACACTATACCCTGTCTAGTTCCCACCTGTTTCTCCATCACACTACACTATACCCTGTCTAGTTCCCACCCTGTTTCTCCATCACACTACACTATACCCTGTCTAGTTCCCACCTGTTTCTCCATCACACTACACTATACCCTGTCTAGTTCCCTTCTGTTTCTCCATCACACTACACTATACCCTGTCTAGTTCCACCTGTTTCTCCATCACACTACACTATACCCTGTCTAGTTCCCACCTGTTTCTCCATCACACTACACTATACCCTGTCTAGTTCCCTTCTGTTTCTCCATCACACTACACTATACCCTGTCTAGTTCCCACCTGTTTCTCCATCACACTACACTATACCCTGTCTAGTTCCCCTGTTTCTCCATCACACTACACTATACCCTGTCTAGTTCCCACCTGTTTCTCCATCACACTACACTATACCTGTCTAGTTCCCACCTGTTTCTCCATCACACTACACTATACCCTGTCTAGTTCCACCTGTTTGTCCATCACACTACACTATACCCTGTCTAGTTCCCACCTGTTTCTCCATCACACTACACTATACCCTGTCTATTCCCTGTCTGTTTCTCCATCACACTACACTATACCCTGTCTAGTTCCCACCTGTTTCTCCATCACACTACACTATACCCTGTCTAGTTCCCACCTGTTTCTCCATCACACTACACTATACCCTGTCTAGTTCCCTTCTGTTTCTCCATCACACTACACTATACCCTGTATACCCTGTCTAGTTCACACTCGACTATACCCTGTCTAGTTCCCACCTGTTTCTCCATCACACTACACTATACCCCCTGTCTAGTTCCCTTCTGTTTCTCTCCATCACACTACACACTATACCCTGTCTAGTTCCCTGTCTAGTTCCCACCTGTTTCTCCATCACCCTACACTATACCCTGTATACCCTGTCTAGTTTACGACTATACCCTGTCTAGTTCCCTTCTGTTTCTCCATCACACTACACTATACCCTGTATACCCTGTCTAGTCCACACTCGACTATACCCTGTCTAGTTCCCACCTGTTTCTCCATCACACTACACTATACCCTGTCTAGTTCCCACCTGTTTCTCCATCACACTACACTATACCCCCTGTCTAGTTCCACCTTCTCCCACCTGTTTCTCCATCACAATACACTATACCTTGTCTAGTTCCCACCTGTTTCTCCATCACACTACACTATACCCTGTCTAGTTCCACCTGTTTCTCCATCACACTACACTATACCCTGTCTAGTTCCCACCTGTTTCTCCATCACACTACACTATACCCTGTCTAGTTCCCACCTGTTTCTCTATCACACTACACTATACCCTGTCTAGTTCCTTTCTGTTCATCACACTACACTATACCCTGGCTAGTTCCCACCTGTTTCTCCATCAAACTACACTATACCCTGTATACCCTGTCTAGTTCACACTACACTATACCCTGTCTAGTTCCCACCTGTTTCTTCATCACACTACACTATACCCTGTATACCCTGTCTAGTTCACACTACACAATACCCTGTCTAGTTCCCACCTGTTTCTCCATCAAACTACACTCTACCCTGTATACCCTGTCTAGTTCACACTACACTATACCCTGTCTAGTTCCCACCTGTTTCTCCATCACACTACACTATACCCTGTCTAGTTCCCACCTGTTTCTCCATCACATTACACTATACCCTGTCTAGTTCCCACCTGTTTGTCCATCACACTACACTATAACCTGTCTAGTTCCCACCTGTTTCTCCATCACATTACACTATGTCCTGTCTAGTTCCCACCTGTTTCTCCATCACATTACACTATGTCCTGTCTAGTTCCCACCTGTTTCTCCATCACACTACACTATACCCTGTCTAGTTCCCTTCTGTTTCTCTATACACTATACCCTGTATACCTTGTCTAGTTCACACTACACTATACCTTGTCTAGTTCACACCTGTTTCTCCATCACACTACACTATACCCTGTCTAGTTCCCTTCTGTTTCTCCATCACATTACACTATACCCTGTCTAGTTCCCACCTGTTTCTCCATCACACTACACTATACCCTGTATATCCTGTCTAGTTCCCTTCTGTTTCTCCATCACACTAGACTATACCCTGTCTAGTTCCCTTCTGTTTCTCCATCACACTACACTATACCCTGTATACCCTGTCTAGTTCACACTCAACTATACCCTGTCTAGTTCCCACCTGTTTCTCCATCACACTACACTATACCCTGTCTAGTTCACACCTGTTTCTCCATCACAATAGACTATACCTTGTCTAGTTCCCACCTGTTTCTCCGTCACACTACACTATACCCTGTCTAGTTCCCACCAGTTTCTCCATCACACTACACTATGCCCTGTCTAGTTCCCACCTGTTTGTCCATCACACTACACTATACCCTGTCTTGTTCCCACCTGTTTCTCCATCACACTACACTATACCCTATCTAATTCCAACCTGTTTCTCCATCACATTACACTATACCCTATCTAATTCCCACCTGTTTCTCCATCACACTACACTATGCCCTGTATATCCTGTCTAGTTCCCTTCTGTTTCTCCATCACACTACACTATACCCTGTCTAGTTCCCACCTGTTTCTCCATCACACTACACTATACCCTGTCTAGTTCCCTTCTGTTTCTCCATCACACTACACTATACCCTGTATACCCTGTCTAGTTCACACTCGACTATACCCTGTCTAGTTCCCTTCTGTTTCTCCATCACACTACACTATACCCTGTCTAGTTCCCTTCTGTTTCTCTATCACACTACACTATACCCTGTATACCTTGTCTAGTTCACACTACACTATACCTTGTCTAGTTCCCACCTGTTTCTCCATCACCCTACACTATACCCTGTATACCCTGTCTAGTTCACAGTCGACTATACCCTGTCTAGTTCCCTTCTGTTTCTCCATCACACTACACTATACCCTGTATACCCTGTCTAGTCCACACTCGACTATACCCTGTCTAGTTCCCACCTGTTTCTCCATCACACTACACTATACCCTGTCTAGTTCCCACCTGTTTCTCCATCACACTACACTATACCCTGTATATCCTGTCTAGTTCCCTTCTGTTTCTCCATCACAATAGACTATACCTTGTCTAGTTCCCACCTGTTTCTCCGTCACACTACACTATACCCTGTCTAGTTCCCGCCAGTTTCTCCATCACACTACACTATGCCCTGTCTAGTTCCCACCAGTTTCTCCATCACACTACACTATACCCTGTCTAGTTCCCACCTGTTTCTCTATCACACTACACTATACCCTGTCTAGTTCCTTTCTGTTTCTACATCACACTACACTATACCCTGGCTAGTTCCCACCTGTTTCTCCATCAAACTACACTATACCCTGTATACCCTGTCTAGTTCACACTACACTATACCCTGTCTAGTTCCCACCTGTTTCTCCATCACACTACACTATACCCTGTCTAGTTACACCCTGTCTAGTTCCCACCTGTTTCTCCATCACACTACACTATACCCTGTCTAGTTCCCACCTGTTTCTCTATCACACTACACTATACCCTGTATACCCTGTCTAGTTCACACTACACTATACCCTGTCTAGTTCCCACCTGTTTCTTCATCACACTACACTATACCCTGTATACCCTGTCTAGTTCACACTACACTATACCCTGTCTAGTTCCCACCTGTTTCTCCATCACACTACACTATACCCTGTCTAGTTCACACTACACTATACCCTGTCTAGTTCCCACCTGTTTCTCCATCACACTACACTATACCCTGTCTAGTTCCCACCTGTTTCTCCATCACTATACCCTGTCTAGTTCCCACCTGTTTGTCCATCACACTACACTATAACCTGTCTAGTTCCCTTCTGTTTCTCCATCACATTACACTATGTCCTGTCTAGTTCCCACCTGTTTCTCCATCACATTACACTATACCCTGTCTAGTTCCCACCTGTTTCTCCATCACACTACACTATACCCTGTCTAGTTCCCTTCTGTTTCTCCATCACACTACACTATACCCTGTATACCCTTGTCTATCACACTACACTATACCTTGTCTAGTTCCCACCTGTTTCTCCATCACACTACACTATACCCTGTCTAGTTCCCCCTGTTTCTCCATCACATTAAACTATACCCTGTCTAGTTCCCACCTGTTTCTCCATCACACTACACTATACCCTGTCTAGTTCCCTTCTGTTTCTCCATCACACTACACTATACCCTGTATACCCTGTCTAGTTCACACTCAACTATACCCTGTCTAGTTCCCACCTGTTTCTCCGTCACACTACACTATACCCTGTCTAGTTCCCACCAGTTTCTCCATCACACTACACTATGCCCTGTCTAGTTCCCACCTGTTTGTCCATCACACTACACTATACCCTGTCTAGTTCCCACCTGTTTCTCCATCACACTACACTATACCCTATCTAATTCCAACCTGTTTCTCCATCACATTACACTATACCCTATCTAATTCCCACCTGTTTCTCCATCACACTACACTATGCCCTGTATATCCTGTCTAGTTCCCTTCTGTTTCTCCATCACACTAGACTATACCCTGTCTAGTTCCCTTCTGTTTCTCCATCACACTACACTATACCCTGTATACCCTGTCTAGTTCACACTACACTATACCCTGTCTAGTTCCCTTCTGTTTCTCCATCACACTACACTAAACCCTGTATACCCTGTCTAGTTCACACTCGACTATACCCTGTCTAGTTCCCACCTGTTTCTCCATCACACTACACTATACCCTGTCTAGTTCCCTTCTGTTTCTCCATCACACTACACTATACCCTGTCTAGTTCCCACCTGTTTCTCCATCACCCTACACTATACCCTGTATACCCTGTCTAGTTCACACTCGACTATACCCTGTCTAGTTCCCACCTGTTTCTCCATCACACTACACTATACCCTGTATACCCTGTCTAGTCGACTATAACCTGTCTAGTTCCCTTCTGTTTCTCCATCACACTACACTATACCCTGTATACCCTGTCTAGTCCACACTCGACTATACCCTGTCTAGTTCCCACCTGTTTCTCCATCACACTACACTATACCCTGTCTAGTTCCCTTCTGTTTCTCCATCACATTACACTATACCCTGTCTAGTTCCCACCTGTTTCTCCATCACACTACACTATACCCTGTCTAGTTCACACCTGTTTCTCCATCACACTACACTATACCCTGTCTAGTTCCCTTCTGTTTCTCCATCACACTACACTATACCCTGTATACCCTGTCTAGTTCACACTCGACTATACCCTGTCTAGTTCCCTTCTGTTTCTCCATCACACTACACTATACCCTGTCTAGTTCCCTTCTGTTTCTCTATCACACTACACTATACCCTGTATACCTTGTCTAGTTCACACTACACTATACCTTGTCTAGTTCCCACCTGTTTCTCCATCACCCTACACTATACCCTGTATACCCTGTCTAGTTCACAGTCGACTATACCCTGTCTAGTTCCCTTCTGTTTCTCCATCACACTACACTATACCCTGTATACCCTGTCTAGTCCACACTCGACTATACCCTGTCTAGTTCCCACCTGTTTCTCCATCACACTACACTATACCCTGTATTCCCCCTGTTTCTCCACACTACACTATACCCTGTCTAGTTCCCACCTGTTTCTCCATCAAACTACACTCTACCCTGTATACCCTGTCTAGTTCACACTACACTATACCCTGTCTAGTTCCCACCTGTTTCTCCATCACACTACACTATACCCTGTCTAGTTCCCACCTGTTTCTCCATCACATTACACTATACCCTGTCTAGTTCCCACCTGTTTGTCCATCACACTACACTATAACCTGTCTAGTTCCCACCTGTTTCTCCATCACATTACACTATGTCCTGTCTAGTTCCCACCTGTTTCTCCATCACATTACACTATGTCCTGTCTAGTTCCCACCTGTTTCTCCATCACACTACACTATACCCTGTCTAGTTCCCTTCTGTTTCTCTATCACACTACACTATACCCTGTATACCTTGTCTAGTTCACACTACACTATACCTTGTCTAGTTCCCACCTGTTTCTCCATCACACTACACTATACCCTGTCTAGTTCCCACCTGTTTCTCCATCACACTACACTATACCCTGTCTAGTTCCCACCTGTTTCTCCATCACACTACACTATACCCTGTATATCCTGTCTAGTTCCCTTCTGTTTCTCCATCACACTAGACTATACCCTGTCTAGTTCCCTTCTGTTTCTCCATCACACTACACTATACCCTGTATACCCTGTCTAGTTCACACTCAACTATACCCTGTCTAGTTCCCACCTGTTTCTCCATCACACTACACTATACCCTGTCTAGTTCACACCTGTTTCTCCATCACACTAGACTATACCTTGTCTAGTTCCCACCTGTTTCTCCGTCACACTACACTATACCCTGTCTAGTTCCCACCTGTTTCTCCATCACACTACACTATACCCTGTCTAGTTCCCACCTGTTTCTCCATCACACTACACTATACCCTGTCTAGTTCCAACCTGTTTCTCCATCACACTACACTATACCCTGTCTAGTTCCCACCTGTTTCTCCATCACACTACACTATGCCCTGTATACCCTGTCTAGTTCCCCTGTTTCTCCATCACACTAAACTATACCCTGTCTAGTTCCCACCTGTTTCTCCATCACACTACACTATACCCTGTCTAGTTCCCTTCTGTTTCTCCATCACACTACACTATACCCTGTATACCCTGTCTAGTTCCACACTCGACTATACCCTGTCTAGTTCCCACCTGTTTCTCCTCACACTACACTATACCCTGTCTAGTTCCCACCAGTTTCTCCATCACACTACACTATGCCCTGTCTAGTTCCCACCTGTTTCTCCATCACACTACACTATACCCTGTCTAGTTCCCACCTGTCTATAGTACCTGTTTCTCCATCACATTACACTATACCCTGTCTAGTTCCCACCTGTTTCTCCATCACACTACACTATACCCTGTATATCCTGTCTAGTTCCCTTCTGTTTCTCCATCACACTAGACTATACCCTGTCTAGTTCCCTTCTGTTTCTCCATCACACTACACTATACCCTGTATACCCTGTCTAGTTCACACTACACTATACCCTGTCTAGTTCCCTTCTGTTTCTCCATCACACTACACTATACCCTGTACTATACCCTGTATACCCTGTCTAGTTCCCACCTGTTTCTCCATCACACTACACTATACCCTGTCTAGTTCCCTCTGTTTCTCCATCACACTACACTATACCCTGTATACCTTGTCTAGTTCACACTACACTATACCTTGTCTAGTTCCCACCTGTTTCTCCATCACCCTACACTATACCCTGTATACCCTGTCTAGTTCACAGTCGACTATACCCTGTCTAGTTCCCTTCTGTTTCTCCATCACACTACACTATACCCCCTGTCTAGTCCACACTCGACTATCCCTGTCTAGTTCCCACCTGTTTCTCCATCACACTACACTATACCCTGTCTAGTTCCCACCTGTTTCTCCATCACACTACACTATACCCTGTATATCCTGTCTAGTTCCCTTCTGTTTCTCCATCACAATAGACTATACCTTGTCTAGTTCCCACCTGTTTCTCCGTCACACTACACTATACCCTGTCTAGTTCCCGCCAGTTTCTCCATCACACTACACTATGCCCTGTCTAGTTCCCACCAGTTTCTCCATCACACTACACTATACCCTGTCTAGTTCCCACCTGTTTCTCTATCACACTACACTATACCCTGTCTAGTTCCTTTCTGTTTCTACATCACACTACACTATACCCTGGCTAGTTCCCACCTGTTTCTCCATCAAACTACACTATACCCTGTATACCCTGTCTAGTTCACACTACACTATACCCTGTCTAGTTCCCACCTGTTTCTTCATCACACTACACTATACCCTGTATACCCTGTCTAGTTCACACTACACAATACCCTGTCTAGTTCCCACCTGTTTCTCCATCAAACTACACTATACCCTGTATCCCCTTTATTTCACACTCGACTATACCCTGTCTAGTTCCCACCTGTTTCTCCATCACACTACACTATACCCTGGCTAGTTCCCACCTGTTTCTCCATCAAACTACACTATACCCTGTATACCCTGTCTAGTTCCCCCTGTCTTTCCATCATCACACTACACATACCCTGTATACCCTGTCTAGTTCACACTACACAATACCCTGTCTAGTTCCCACCTGTTTCTCCATCAAACTACACTACCCTGTATACCCTGTCTGTCACACTACACTATACCCTGTCTAGTTCCCACCTGTTTCTCCATCACACTACACTATACCCTGTCTAGTTCCCACCTGTTTCTCCATCACATTACACTATACCCTGTCTAGTTCCCACCTGTTTGTCCATCACACTACACTATAACCTGTCTAGTTCCCACCTGTTTCTCCATCACATTACACTATGTCCTGTCTAGTTCCCACCTGTTTCTCCATCACATTACACTATGTCCTGTCTAGTTCCCACCTGTTTCTCCATCACACTACACTATACCCTGTCTAGTTCCCTTCTGTTTCTCTATCACACTACACTATACCCTGTATAGTTCCTTGTTTCTATCACACTACACTATACCTTGTCTAGTTCCCACCTGTTTCTCCATCACACTACACTATACCCTGTCTAGTTCCCTTCTGTTTCTCCATCACATTAAACTATACCCTGTCTAGTTCCCACCTGTTTCTCCATCACACTACACTATACCCTGTCTAGTTCCCTTCTGTTTCTCCATCACACTACACTATACCCTGTATACCCTGTCTAGTTCACACTCAACTATACCCTGTCTAGTTCCCACCTGTTTCTCCGTCACACTACACTATACCCTGTCTAGTTCCCACCAGTTTCTCCATCACACTACACTATGCCCTGTCTAGTTCCCACCTGTTTGTCCATCACACTACACTATACCCTGTCTAGTTCCCACCTGTTTCTCCATCACACTACACTATACCCTATCTAATTCCAACCTGTTTCTCCATCACATTACACTATACCCTATCTAATTCCCACCTGTTTCTCCATCACACTACACTATGCCCTGTATATCCTGTCTAGTTCCCTTCTGTTTCTCCATCACACTAGACTATACCCTGTCTAGTTCCCTTCTGTTTCTCCATCACACTACACTATACCCTGTATACCCTGTCTAGTTCACACTACACTATACCCTGTCTAGTTCCCTTCTGTTTCTCCATCACACTACACTAAACCCTGTATACCCTGTCTAGTTCACACTCGACTATACCCTGTCTAGTTCCCACCTGTTTCTCCATCACACTACACTATACCCTGTCTAGTTCCCTTCTGTTTCTCCATCACATTACACTATACCTTGTCTAGTTCCCACCTGTTTCTCCATCACCCTACACTATACCCTGTATACCCTGTCTAGTTCACACTCGACTATACCCTGTCTAGTTCCCTTCTGTTTCTCCATCACACTACACTATACCCTGTATACCCTGTCTAGTCCACACTCGACTATAACCTGTCTAGTTCCCTTCTGTTTCTCCATCACACTACACTATACCCTGTATACCCTGTCTAGTCCACATTACACTATACCCTGTCTAGTTCCCACCTGTTTCTCCATCACACTACACTATACCCTGTCTAGTTCCCACCTGTTTCTCCATCACACTACACTATACCCTGTCTAGTTCCCACCTGTTTCTCCATCACACTACACTATACCCTGTCTAGTTCCCACCTGTTTCTCCATCACACTACACTATACCCTGTCTAGTTCCCTTCTGTTTCTCCATCACACTACACACTGTATACCCTGTCTAGTTCCTCGACTATACCCTGTCTAGTTCCTTCTGTTTCTCCATCACACTACACTATGTCCTGTCTAGTTCCCTTCTGTTTCTCTATCACACTACACTATACCCTGTATACCTTGTCTAGTTCACACTACACTATACCCTGTCTAGTTCCCACCTGTTTCTCCATCACACTACACTATACCCTGTCTAGTTCCTTTCTGTTTCTACATCACACTACACTATACCCTGGCTAGTTCCCACCTGTTTCTCCATCAAACTACACTATACCCTGTATACCCTGTCTAGTTCACACTACACTATACCCTGTCTAGTTCCCACCTGTTTCTTCATCACACTACACTATACCCTGTATACCCTGTCTAGTTCACACTACACAATACCCTGTCTAGTTCCCACCTGTTTCTCCATCAACTACACCCTGTATACCCTGTCTAGTTCACACTACACTATACCCTGTCTAGTTCCCACCTGTTTCTCCATCACACTACACTATACCCTGTCTAGTTCCCACCTGTTTCTCCATCACATTACACTATACCCTGTCTAGTTCCCACCTGTTTGTCCATCACACTACACTATAACCTGTCTAGTTCCCACCTGTTTCTCCATCACATTACACTATGTCCTGTCTAGTTCCCACCTGTTTCTCCATCACATTACACTATGTCCTGTCTAGTTCCCACCTGTTTCTCCATCACACTACACTATACCCTGTCTAGTTCCCTTCTGTTTCTCTATCACACTACACTATACCCTGTATACCTTGTCTAGTTCACACTACACTATACCTTGTCTAGTTCCCACCTGTTTCTCCATCACACTACACTATACCCTGTCTAGTTCCCTTCTGTTTCTCCATCACATTAAACTATACCCTGTCTAGTTCCCACCTGTTTCTCCATCACACTACACTATACCCTGTATATCCTGTCTAGTTCCCTTCTGTTTCTCCATCACACTAGACTATACCCTGTCTAGTTCCCTTCTGTTTCTCCATCACACTACACTATACCCTGTATACCCTGTCTAGTTCACACTCAACTATACCCTGTCTAGTTCCCACCTGTTTCTCCATCACACTACACTATACCCTGTCTAGTTCACACCTGTTTCTCCATCACACTAGACTATACCTTGTCTAGTTCCCACCTGTTTCTCCGTCACACTACACTATACCCTGTCTAGTTCCCACCAGTTTCTCCATCACACTACACTATGCCCTGTCTAGTTCCCACCTGTTTGTCCATCACACTACACTATACCCTGTCTTGTTCCCACCTGTTTCTCCATCACACTACACTATACCCTATCTAATTCCAACCTGTTTCTCCATCACATTACACTATACCCTATCTAATTCCCACCTGTTTCTCCATCACACTACACTATGCCCTGTATATCCTGTCTAGTTCCCTTCTGTTTCTCCATCACATTAAACTATACCCTGTCTAGTTCCCACCTGTTTCTCCATCACACTACACTATACCCTGTCTAGTTCCCTTCTGTTTCTCCATCACACTACACTATACCCTGTATACCCTGTCTAGTTCACACTCAACTATACCCTGTCTAGTTCCCACCTGTTTCTCCATCACACTACACTATACCCTGTCTAGTTCCCACCTGTTTCTCCATCACACTACACTATACCCTGTCTAGTTCCCACCTGTTTCTCCATCACACTACACTATACCCTGTCTAGTTCCCACCTGTTTCTCCATCACACTACACACCCTATACCTGTTTCTCCATCACTACACTATACCCTGTCTAGTTCCCACCTGTTTCTCCATCACACTACACTATACCCTGTATACCCTGTCTAGTTCACACTACACTATACCTGTCTAGTTCCCTTCTGTTTCTCCATCACACTACACTATACCCTGTATACCCTGTCTAGTTCACATACCCTGTCTAGTTCCCACCTGTTTCTCCATCACCCTACACTATACCCTGTCTAGTTCCTGTCTCCACAGTCGACTATACCCTGTCTAGTTCCCTTCTGTTTCTCCATCACACTACACTATACCCTGTATACCCTGTCTAGTCCACACTCGACTATACCCTGTCTAGTTCCCACCTGTTTCTCCATCACACTACACTATACCCTGTCTAGTTCCCACCTGTTTCTCCATCACACTACACTATACCCTGTATATCCTGTCTAGTTCCCTTCTGTTTCTCCATCACTAGACTATACCCTGTCTAGTTCCCACCTGTTTCTCCATCACACTACACTATACCCTGTCTAGTTCCCCTGTTTCTCCATCACACTACACTATACCCTGTCTAGTTCCCACCTGTTTCTCCATCACACTACACTATACCCTGTCTAGTTCCCACCTGTTTCTCTATCACACTACACTATACCCTGTCTAGTTCCTTTCTGTTTCTCCATCACACTACACTATACCCTGTCTAGTTCCCACCTGTTTCTCCATCAAACTACACTATACCCTGTATACCCTGTCTAGTTCACACTACACTATACCCTGTCTAGTTCCCACCTGTTTCTTCATCACACTACACTATACCCTGTATACCCTGTCTAGTTCACACTACACAATACCCTGTCTAGTTCCCACCTGTTTCTCCATCAAACTACACTCTACCCTGTATACCCTGTCTAGTTCACACTACACTATACCCTGTCTAGTTCCCACCTGTTTCTCCATCACACTACACTATACCCTGTCTAGTTCCCACCTGTTTCTCCATCACATTACACTATACCCTGTCTAGTTCCCACCTGTTTGTCCATCACACTACACTATAACCTGTCTAGTTCCCACCTGTTTCTCCATCACATTACACTATACCCTGTCTAGTTCCCACCTGTTTCTCCATCACATTACACTATGTCCTGTCTAGTTCCCACCTGTTTCTCCATCACACTACACTATACCCTGTCTAGTTCCCTTCTGTTTCTCTATCACACTACACTATACCCTGTATACCTTGTCTAGTTCACACTACACTATACCTTGTCTAGTTCCCACCTGTTTCTCCATCACACTACACTATACCCTGTCTAGTTCCCTTCTGTTTCTCCATCACATTAAACTATACCCTGTCTAGTTCCCACCTGTTTCTCCATCACACTACACTATACCCTGTATATCCTGTCTAGTTCCCTTCTGTTTCTCCATCACACTAGACTATACCCTGTCTAGTTCCCTTCTGTTTCTCCATCACACTACACTATACCCTGTATACCCTGTCTAGTTCACACTCAACTATACCCTGTCTAGTTCCCACCTGTTTCTCCATCACACTACACTATACCCTGTCTAGTTCCACCTGTTTCTCCATCACACTAGACTATACCTTGTCTAGTTCCCACCTGTTTAGTCACACTACACTATACCCTGTCTAGTTCCCACCTGTTTCTCCATCACACTACACTATACCTGTCTAGTTCCCTTCTGTTTCTCCATCACACTACACTATACCCTGTATACCTGTCTAGTTCACACTACACTATACCTTGTCTAGTTCCCACCTGTTTCTCCATCACCCTACACTATACCCTGTATACCCTGTCTAGTTTCTATACCCTGTCTAGTTCCCTTCTGTTTCTCCATCACACTACACTATACCCTGTATACCCTGTCTCCACAGACTTAACCTGTCTAGTTCCTTCTGTTTCTCCATCACACTACACTATACCCTGTATACCCTGTCTAGTCCACACTCGACTATACCCTGTCTAGTTCCCACCTGTTTCTCCATCACACTACACTATACCCTGTCTAGTTCCCTTCTGTTTCTCCATCACATTACACTATACCCTGTCTAGTTCCCACCTGTTTCTCCATCACACTACACTATACCCTGTCTAGTTCACACCTGTTTCTCCATCACACTACACTATACCCTGTCTAGTTCCCTTCTGTTTCTCCATCACACTAGACTATACCCTGTCTAGTTCCCTTCTGTTTCTCCATCACACTACACTATACCCTGTATACCCTGTCTAGTTCACACTACACTATACCCTGTCTAGTTCCCTTCTGTTTCTCCATCACACTACACTATACCCTGTATACCCTGTCTCCATCAGACTATACCCTGTCTAGTTCCCACCTGTTTCTCCATCACACTACACTATGCCCTGTCTAGTTCCCACCTGTTTGTCCATCACACTACACTATACCCTGTCTAGTTCCCACCTGTTTCTCCATCACACTACACTATACCCTATCTAATTCCAACCTGTTTCTCCATCACATTACACTATACCCTATCTAATTCCCACCTGTTTCTCCATCACACTACACTATGCCCTGTATATCCTGTCTAGTTCCCTTCTGTTTCTCCATCACACTAGACTATACCCTGTCTAGTTCCCTTCTGTTTCTCCATCACACTACACTATACCCTGTATACCCTGTCTAGTTCACACTACACTATACCCTGTCTAGTTCCCTTCTGTTTCTCCATCACACTACACTAAACCCTGTATACCCTGTCTAGTTCACACTCGACTATACCCTGTCTAGTTCCCACCTGTTTCTCCATCACACTACACTATACCCTGTCTAGTTCCCTTCTGTTTCTCCATCACACTACACTATACCCTGTATACCTGTCTAGTTCACACTACACTATACCCTGTCTAGTTCCCACCTGTTTCTCCATCACACTACACTATCACCTGTTTCTCCATCACACTAGACTATACCCTGTCTAGTTCCCTGTCTGTTTCTCCGTCACACTACACTATACCCTGTCTAGTTCCCACCAGTTTCTCCATCACACTACACTATACCCTGTCTAGTTCCCACCTGTTTCTCCATCACACTACACTATACCCTATCTAATTCCAACCTGTTTCTCCATCACATTACACTATACCCTATCTAATTCCCACCTGTTTCTCCATCACATTACACTATACCCTGTCTAGTTCCCACCTGTTTCTCCATCACACTACACTATACCCTGTCTAGTTCCCTTCTGTTTCTCTATCACACTACACTATACCCTGTATACCTTGTCTAGTTCACACTACACTATACCCTGTCTAGTTCCCTTCTGTTTCTCCATCACACTACACTATACCCTGTATACCCTGTCTAGTCCACACTCGACTATACCCTGTCTAGTTCCCACCTGTTTCTCCATCACACTACACTATACCCTGTCTAGTTCACACCTGTTTCTCCATCACACTACACTATACCCTGTCTAGTTCCCTTCTGTTTCTCCATCACATTACACTATACCCTGTCTAGTTCCCACCTGTTTCTCCATCACACTACACTATACCCTGTATATCCTGTCTAGTTCCCTTCTGTTTCTCCATCACACTAGACTATACCCTGTCTAGTTCCCTTCTGTTTCTCCATCACACTACACTATACCCTGTATACCCTGTCTAGTTCACACTCGACTATACCCTGTCTAGTTCCCACCTGTTTCTCCATCACACTACACTATACCCTGTCTAGTTCACACCTGTTTCTCCATCACAATAGACTATACCTTGTCTAGTTCCCACCTGTTTCTAGTCACACTACACTATACCCTGTCTAGTTCCCACCTGTTTCTCCATCACACTACACTATACCCTGTCTAGTTCCACCTGTTTCTCCATCACACTACACTATACCCTGTCTAGTTCCCACCTGTTTCTCCATCACACTACACTATACCCTGTCTAGTTCCCACCAGTTTCTCCATCACACTACACTATACCCTGTCTAGTTCCCACCTGTTTCTCCATCACACTACACTATACCCTATCTAATTCCAACCTGTTTCTCCATCACATTACACTATACCCTATCTAATTCCCACCTGTTTCTCCATCACATTACACTATACCCTGTATGTCCTGTCTAGTTCCCACCTGTTTCTCCATCACACTACACTATACCCTGTCTAGTTCCCCTTCTGTTTCCATCACACTACACTATACCCTACCCTTGTCTAGTTCACACTACACTATACCCTGTCTAGTTCCCTTCTGTTTCTCCATCACACTACACTATACCCTGTCTAGTTCCCACCTGTTTCTCCATCACACTACACTATACCCTGTCTAGTTCACACCTGTTTCTCCATCACACTACACTATACCCTGTCTAGTTCCCTTCTGTTTCTCCATCACATTACACTATACCCTGTCTAGTTCCCACCTGTTTCTCCATCACACTACACTATACCCTGTATATCCTGTCTAGTTCCCTTCTGTTTCTCCATCACACTAGACTATACCCTGTCTAGTTCCCTTCTGTTTCTCCATCACACTACACTATACCCTGTATACCCTGTCTAGTTCACACTCGACTATACCCTGTCTAGTTCCCACCTGTTTCTCCATCACACTACACTATACCCTGTCTAGTTCCACCTGTTTCTCCATCACACTACACTATACCCTGTCTAGTTCCCACCTGTTTCTCCATCACACTACACTATACCCTGTCTAGTTCCCACCTGTTTCTCCATCACACTACACTATGCCCTGTCTAGTTCCCACCTGTTTCTCCATCACACTACACTATACCCTGTCTAGTTCCCACCTGTTTCTCCATCACACTACACTATACCCTGTCTAGTTCCCACCTGTTTCTACATCACACTACACTATACCCTGGCTAGTTCCCACCTGTTTCTCCATCAAACTACACTATACCCTGTATACCCTGTCTAGTTCACACTACACTATACCCTGTCTAGTTCCCACCTGTTTCTCCATCACACTACACTATACCCTGTCTAGTTCCCACCTGTTTCTCCATCACACTACACTATGTCCTGTCTAGTTCCCACCTGTTTCTCCATCACATTACACTATGTCCTGTCTAGTTCCCACCTGTTTCTCCATCACACTACACTATACCCTGTCTAGTTCACACCTGTTTCTCCATCACACTACACTATACCCTGTATATCCTGTCTAGTTCCCTTCTGTTTCTCTATCACACTACACTATACCCTGTATACCTTGTCTAGTTCACACTACACTATACCTTGTCTAGTTCACACCTGTTTCTCCATCACACTACACTATGCCCTGTCTAGTTCCCACCTGTTTCTCCATCACACTACACTATACCCTGTCTAGTTCACACCTGTTTCTCCATCACACTACACTATACCCTGTATATCCTGTCTAGTTCCCTTCTGTTTCTCCATCACACTAGACTATACCCTGTCTAGTTCCCTTCTGTTTCTCCATCACACTACACTATACCCTGTATACCCTGTCTAGTTCACACTACACTATACCCTGTCTAGTTCCCTTCTGTTTCTCCATCACACTACACTATACCCTGTATACCCTGTCTAGTTCACACTCGACTATACCCTGTCTAGTTCCCACCTGTTTCTCCATCACACTACACTATACCCTGTCTAGTTCACACCTGTTTCTCCATCACACTAGACTATACCTTGTCTAGTTCCCACCTGTTTCTCCGTCACACTACACTATGCCCTGTCTAGTTCCCACCTGTTTGTCCATCACACTACACTATACCCTGTCTAGTTCCCACCTGTTTCTCCATCACACTACACTATACCCTATCTAATTCCAACCTGTTTCTCCATCACATTACACTATACCCTATCTAATTCCCACCTGTTTCTCCATCACATTACACTATACCCTGTATGTCCTGTCTAGTTCCCACCTGTTTCTCCATCACACTACACTATACCCTGTCTAGTTCCCTTCTGTTTCTCTATCACACTACACTATACCCTGTATACCTTGTCTAGTTCACACTACACTATACCTTGTCTAGTTCCCACCTGTTTCTCCATCACCCTACACTATACCCTGTATACCCTGTCTAGTTCACACTCGACTATACCCTGTCTAGTTCCCTTCTGTTTCTCCATCACACTACACTATACCCTGTATACCCTGTCTAGTCCACACTCGACTATACCCTGTCTAGTTCCCACCTGTTTCTCCATCACACTACACTATACCCTGTCTAGTTCCTTCTGTTTCTCCATCACATTACACTATACCCTGTCTAGTTCCCACCTGTTTCTCCATCACACTACACTATACCCTGTATACCCTGTCTAGTTCCCTTCTGTTTCTCCATCACACTACACTATACCCTGTATACCCTGTCTAGTCCACACTCGACTATACCCTGTCTAGTTCCCACCTGTTTCTCCATCACACTACACTATACCCTGTCTAGTTCCCTTCTGTTTCTCCATCACATTACACTATACCCTGTCTAGTTCCCACCTGTTTCTCCATCACACTACACTATACCCTGTATATCCTGTCTAGTTCCCTTCTGTTTCTCCATCACACTACACTATACCCTGTATACCCTGTCTAGTTCACACTACACTATACCCTGTCTAGTTCCCTTCTGTTTCTCCATCACACTACACTATACCCTGTCTAGTTCACACCTGTTTCTCCATCACAATAGACTATACCTTGTCTAGTTCCCACCTGTTTCTCCGTCACACTACACTATACCCTGTCTAGTTCCCACCAGTTTCTCCATCACACTACACTATGCCCTGTCTAGTTCCCACCAGTTTCTCCATCACACTACACTATACCCTGTCTAGTTCCCACCAGTTTCTCCATCACACTACACTATGCCCTGTCTAGTTCCCACGTGTTTCTCCATCACACTACACTATACCCTGTCTAGTTCCCACCTGTTTCTCCATCACACTACACTATACCCTGTCTAGTTCCCACCAGTTTCTCCATCACACTACACTATGCCCTGTCTAGTTCCCACGTGTTTCTCCATCACACTACACTATACCCTGTCTAGTTCCCACCTGTTTCTCTATCACACTACACTATACCCTGGCTAGTTCCCACCTGTTTCTCCATCAAACTACACTATACCCTGTATACCCTGTCTAGTTCACACTACACTATACCCTGTCTAGTTCCCACCTGTTTCTCCATCATACTACACTATACCCTGTATACCCTGTCTAGTTCACACTACACAATACCCTGTCTAGTTCCCACCTGTTTCTCCATCAAACTACACTATACCCTGTATACCCTGTCTAGTTCACACTACACTATACCCTGTCTAGTTCCCACCTGTTTCTCTATCACACTACACTATACCCTGTCTAGTTCCTTTCTGTTTCTACATCACACTACACTATACCCTGGCTAGTTCCCACCTGTTTCTCCATCAAACTACACTATACCCTGTATACCCTGTCTAGTTCACACTACACTATACCCTGTCTAGTTCCCACCTGTTTCTCCATCACACTACACTATACCCTGTATACCCTGTCTAGTTCACACCTGTTTCTCCATCAAACTACACTCTACCCTGTATACCCTGTCTAGTTCACACTACACTATACCCTGTCTAGTTCCCACGTGTTTCTCCATCACACTACACTATACCCTGTCTAGTTCCCACCTGTTTCTCCATCACACTACACTATACCCTGTCTAGTTCCCACCTGTTTCTCCATCACACTACACTATGCCCCTAGTTCCCCTGTCTCCAGTTCACACTACACTATACCCTGTCTAGTTCCCACCTGTTTCTCCATCACACTACACTATACCCTGTATACCCTGTCTAGTTCACACTACACAATACCCTGTCTAGTTCCCACCTGTTTCTCCATCAAACTACACTATACCCTGTATACCCTGTCTAGTTCACACTACACTATACCCTGTCTAGTTCCCACCTGTTTCTCCATCACACTACACTATACCCTGTCTAGTTCCCTTCTGTTTCTCCATCACACTACACTATACCCTGTCTAGTTCCCACCTGTTTCTCCATCACACTACACTATACCCTGTCTAGTTCCCTTCTGTGTCTCCATCACACTACACTATACCCTGTCTAGTTCCCACCTGTTTCTCCATCACACTACACTATACCCTGTATACCCTGTCTAGTTCTAGTTCCCACCTGTTTCTCCATCAAACTACACTATACCCTGTATACCCTGTCTAGTTCACACTACACTATACCCTGTCTAGTTCCCACCTGTTTCTCCATCACACTACACTATACCCTGTCTAGTTCCCACCTGTTTCTCCATCACACTACACTATACCCTGTCTAGTTCCCACCAGTTTCTCCATCACACTACACTATACCCTGTCTAGTTCCCACGTGTTTCTCCATCACACTACACTATACCCTGTCTAGTTCCCACCTGTTTCTCTATCACACTACACTATACCCTGTCTAGTTCCTTTCTGTTTCTACATCACACTACACTATACCCTGGCTAGTTCCCACCTGTTTCTCCATCAAACTACACTATACCCTGTATACCCTGTCTAGTTCACACTACACTATACCCTGTCTAGTTCCCACCTGTTTCTCCATCACACTACACTATACCCTGTATACCCTGTCTAGTTCACACTACACAATACCCTGTCTAGTTCCCACCTGTTTCTCCATCAAACTACACTATACCCTGTATACCCTGTCTAGTTCACACTACACTATACCCTGTCTAGTTCCCACCTGTTTCTCCATCACACTACACTATACCCTGTCTAGTTCCTTTCTGTTTCTCCATCACACTACACTATACCCTGTCTAGTTCCCACCTGTTTCTCCATCAAACTACACTATACCCTGTAGTTCCCACCTGTTTCTAGTTCACACTACACTATACCCTGTCTAGTTCCCACCTGTTTCTCCATCACACTACACTATACCCTGTATCCCCCTGTCTAGTTCATCACATTACACAATTTCCTGTCTAGTTCCCACCTGTTTCTCCATCAAACTACACTCTACCCTGTATACCCTGTCTATCACACTACACTATACCCTGTCTAGTTCCCACCTTTTCTCCATCACACTACACTATACCCTGTCTAGTCCCCACCTGTTTCTCCATCACACTACACTATACCCTGTCTAGTTCCCTTCTGTTTCTCCATCACATTACACTATACCCTGTCTAGTTCCCACCTGTTTCTCCATCACACTACACTATACCCTGTCTAGTTCCCACCTGTTTCTCCATCACATTACACTATGTCCTGTCTAGTTCCCACCTGTTTCTCCATCACATTACACTATGTCCTGTCTAGTTCCCACCTGTTTCTCCATCACACTACACTATACCCTGTCTAGTTCCCTTCTTTTTCTCTATCACACTACACTATACCCTGTATACCTTGTCTAGTTCACACTACACTATACCTTGTCTAGTTCCCACCTGTTTCTCCATCACACTACACTATACCCTGTCTAGTTCCCACCTGTTTCTCCATCACCCTACATTATACCCTGTCAAGTTCCCTTCTGTGACTCCATCACACTACACTATACCCTGTCTAGTTCCCACCAGTTTCTCCATCACACTACACTATGCCCTGTCTAGTTCCCACCTGTTTCTCCATCACACATATTAAAGTTCAGTTAAAAGGGGATCGACTCGTCATAGACCGTAGAACACGACACTGGACAATTCAGACAGTAGAATCTTGAAGGAGCTTCAGTGTCGTTCAGGACGGACTGGCCTTAAACACATCTGACATGTTCTCACACAGATAGAAAGCAAAGGGAATTCTTCTTTTTAACGCCATCAGTGGTGGTTGAGTCACTATGAAAACACAGCCTTTAGTTTAATGTCAGTGTGGATTATGGACTTCCCTGCTGCAGCAGAGCAGTTTAGCATTCCTCTTATTTTTGGTCTGGATGGAATTTTGAGTGGAATAAATGTATAATCTCTCAGACATTGAGCAAAAGGCCACTCTCAGCCTAATGTGAATGTGATATGGACATGCATGGTCCTGCATAGACAATGATTAGAAAACATACTATTCTGTATAGAGTACACTACTTTTAACCAGAGCCTAAATAGGGAATAGGGTGCCATTTGGTACGCACACAGTACAATTCAGTGTAAGCATCATGGGGCTGCTGATGGGACTACTTTACTAAGACTTGAAGGTGAGGGCCTCCTCAAAAATTCAGTAATAAAATCAAAGTAGAAATGACTGCCGGTATTCATTACCCACAATACTTTGTTATGGTACAGCACAGTCACCTCTGCTTGACATATATTTGAATGTAAATGTGTCACATACTGTAAGTAACGGATCACTACAGTAGTATTGACTGAGTCTCAACCTGTGTGTCAATGAAAGCAGTAGTATAGAAGTGGTTGAAATAGGTCAAGCCAACGACTTTTGGAGGATCTCGCTACAATATCCTCAGCATGTAGGCCTATCATATTCCTGTATTTATTTACACAGGGGGACATTTAATTATGGGCTAACTAAAAAACTCTTATCCAGTGTTCCATAAGAATTATCTTCATGCTATCATTAAACCTCAATGTGCAATAGGCCTGAATGGGCTTTCTGAAAATGTAAATCAATATGTTTACAGTAACGTCCCCAACAAACTCCCCACTGTGCCACCGTCCACACAGACACCAATACCAACAATTAGGGTTTGTTTTCTATTTTTATTCCTCTTTTTCCCCCCCACTGACCTTATTTGTAAGCATTTGTAGCTCCCATATCAAGCCATCCACTCTACTGAGCTTAAAAGCATTGGACAATGAAGGAAGAAACATTTACCAAACAATTTAGACACAGAGAGAGAGAGGCTTTTGCAGGGCAAATAGGCACTTGTGTTATCATCATCACTGGTGAATTGTTGTCAGTTCAAATATAATGTGCAGTACTCCACTCCCATTTAAAGAATCCATTTATTCATAGATATATGTTTACATATAGGCCTGATTACAATATCAACTAACAAGTAAAAATGTATCAAATTAAGTTGAGAAGCCTCTAATAAGGATGTATTTATTAAGCCATTAAGCAGACTTGCTCATTAAGAGCAACATGCAATTTATACATACAAAAAAATCACAAAAAGTCTGGTGCTATCCTATAAGATCATACAGGCGTTTTTCATCTCATTGGCCTGCGATTGTTATTTCACCATTTCCCTGTGGTCAGTCTAAAAACAAGCACATGTTTACAGAGGAGGATCATCCTACTGACTGACAAACACATAAATGGGAGAAAAACAGACAAACACAGGCAAATGATTAGCTGCTGCGAGCGGCAGTGGATTGGAGAGCCTGGGAGGCCTGGCACCGCCACGGTCAATGGTGCTGGGTCCAACAAGGAAACGATTAATCATGTGTGAGCGTCTGTCTGCTCGCTAGACGACAACAACGCTCCAAATCTCTGCCTGAGCCTGAGGCTGCACACCAGCCATCTACACAGGCATGCGGTCCCTCACACACAGATGAGCACACACAGACAGGCTAGCATAAAGACAGACATAGTTATACATACAGTACATGCACACACAAACACACACATGCACGCACACGCTCCAACACACACACACACACACACACGGATGTGCTTATGCTATATCAGGTATATCAGACAAATGTCATCACCTCAGACGATGTCTTATTCACGACGATGTTTAAAAAAGCTGTACTGTGCTGGCTCTCTTTTCAAGTCTCAAACAGATCATAATCACCTAGCAAGTCCAACACATTCAATAGAGATTGATGGATATTGCCATGTGCATTCACTGAGCAATTTCAAGCGTAGAAAGCCTACTACATATTTATTGCTACTCTGAATCGAAACAGAGAGTTTTTTATGTTTCTCTTACTCTCAAAATTACAGAGGGACAAAACCTGAAGTGAGCTTTTTCATTTCACTCACTCAGGGAAGTTTAGCCGTCCTTAATTTAACTATTTGTCTTCCGAGTGGCAAAGTGATTTAGGTATGAACTAAAGCAGGCGAGGGCTTACCGAAATGAAATAGGAAATGTGTTGTTTATTCCCCTGCTTGGTATTGGGGGAAAGGGGAGGGTTCGGAGAAAAAAACATAAATGCAAACAAAGTGGTGTGTGTTTCACGATTGGGTGTCTGGATGGCATCAGGCGAGGCTGACCAATTAGGACTGACACAGGTTACTCTAGGGGTCTCAACTGAGAAACACCGCCAAAGCCTGCTAGGAAAAAGTAGCTTTGAATCCCAGGCTAGAAGAGGGAGGGGTGAGGGTATGCATACATGGGCATTCCCCTCTTTTTCCAAATTTTATTTTTTTCTAAAATCATCCCACCCACTATTGGTAGTAGCCGAGCTGTGTTTTGCAGGTTGCCTTTTTGGGGCTAAGCTAAAATAAACAAAGGATATATGCCTACTTTACTTAATGTATCTCTAACTTACATTTGTTGATGTAATACAAATATTTAGTTTAAATAAAATAGTAAATTTATTGACAGTGTTTAATCTGTGGTGCATAATCAACCCTGGTCCCCAATCAATTGTGATTACAGATCAATATCTTCTTTCCCTGGTGTAATCCCTTAATTCCAATATGTAATCAATGTGGGGACTGCATACACACAAGTACACACACACACATTCCACACCACTCCTGGTCTTCACTCTATAGGACCAGATGGCCAACTCCTCAGGGAGATGAAAAGGAAAAGACTTAAAGATTTGCTGGTGTACTTGTTTAGTTCAAAGACAAATGCCCCTCTGATAATTCCCCACAATGCTCCTTGCGGGGCCCCTGTGATCACCGATTATGAGAAAGCCCAGGAATCTGAGAGACAACTGCCTCAACCAAGGGAAGAGAAGAGCCTAAAGCTTCCACTCACCGCTCTCCTCTCTCACTCCCTCTATCCATCCTTCTCTAACCAGAATGCCCGGACCCTGTGTTTGTGGGCAGCATCTGGGTTCATTTAGCCTAGGAGGGGGACCCTACGCCCTCTCGTGTTGCAGGCCTGAGTGTGGGCCCTTGTTTTTTTGGAGAGGGGTTCAAGCCCCACTGACCGCCTGGACCTTCTCAAACCACCCCGGCGGGTGCATCCGCCCAGGCCTCCAGAAGGCCAATTTCAGCCCATCCCAGATGCCCCTGAGCATGTTTAGTGTAGCTCTTCATCTGAACTGAAAGATGTTAAACAGATTCATCCAGAAGCCAGCAGTCTCATTGAGGTTTGGAGGAGAAGGAGTGGGTGGACAGTGGTGGTAAGGGGTGGGGGAGGACTGCGGCTGCAAGTGAATGTGTGTGCGTGTGTGTGTGCATGCCTGAGTTTGCGTGTGGTTAGCGACGTGAGTGGAGTATTGAATGAGTAGAAAAATGTATAATAAATAAATGTGTAGTAAATCCATAATGGAGGAATAACGTCCTCAACTATGCAGGTCAATTCACCTTATTTCCCTCTTATAGTCTTTAAAAGAAAAAATAATCTGCTCTGGGGTCAGGTCTTAGCAACCAATCTCTATGAGCCGGACAACTGTGAGTAGAAAACGTTCCTATTCCATCTCCCATCCCATGTCTAATGTCAGAACTATTTATCAGTCTGGTCTATGAATGGAACCAGAGTGAGTTTGATTGGCTAAGTAAGTCGTTGGGATGTTATTCAAACACAGAATTATTTCAGCGTAAACAAGTAAGCGCTTGTCATGCTCTATTACCGGTGCAGTGTTTACAGCGGTGCCACTTTAAAGCACCGCGTGTTACAGATGATGTTCCTGCATTGTGTTTGACATCCCTCTGATTGGCTAGATATGGAGATAGATGAAAATATACATTGTTGGTTGCTAGGCAGAAAGAAGTGTACATATTTGGATACTAAAGTATCGCACAAGTCTTATTATATACAGTAATAAGATACTAATAGTGTAAAGTGACTAAGTAAAAATACTTTGAAGTACTACTTAAGTAGTTTATTTGGGGTATCTGTACTTTACTATTTATATTTTTGACAATTTTGACCTTTGACCAGTATTCGTAAAGATATTTTTAAAAACCTTTTACTCCCATATATTTTCCCTAACACCCAAAAGTACTCATTACATTTCGAATGCTCAGGCAGGACAGCAATATGGTCAAATTCACGCACCTAGCAATATAACACATTGTCATCCCTACTTCCTCTGATCTGGTGGACTCACTAAACACAAATACTGCATTTGCAGATGATGTTGGAGTGTTCCTCTGGCATTCTGTGAATAAATCAAAACAAGAAAATTGTGCCGTCTGGTTTGCTTGCTAATGTAAGGAATTTGATGTATAACATTTGCTTGTACTTTTTACTTAAGTATGACAACTGAGTACTTTTTCCATAATTTTCCATCACACTACTTTTTCCATCACTGTATATTTAAAAGCAAAAAGACTTTTACTCAAGTAGTATTTTACTGGTTGAGTTTCACTTTTACTTTTCTATTAAGTCATTTTTTATTAAGGTATCTTTACTTTTACTCAAGTAAATGCAAACGATTACTTTTTTTCACCACTGTAAGATACTGTATACAGTAAGGATGATGTACTCATCTTAAATGTGTTTTTCGATTTATAGATACTGTAAATGTAATTTGATAAGCATGGTAAAATATTGTATTATGTAAAATGCTTTATAATGTCTATTCTCATAAGTTTCTTATTTTAATGCAAAACACATTTGTCTCTCTCAGTCCTCCCACCCACACTATCTGGACAGCGTGTTTGTATTGTGGTTTAGTCCAACAAGTCACAAGTTATATAAAACCTATTTTGGCAAGCCGTGGGTTTGCAGGGTTTGTTGTTGTTGTACAATGCAAGGCGTAGCTGTTTGCAGACACTTGATGTTTGCTTTGCGTGTCACAAAGCTAACACGACTGGAATTGGCAAGGCCTTGACTTATAGAGGGTTTTAAAACATTTCCCTGTGATATATACTAAAAGGCCTTGGACAAATTAATCTGGGTATAAATATTCACTTTAACAAAAATTTATTTTTCTATGAGGTATGTACACTCTGACTGGTAGAGATTGAGATGGCTAGGTGTAAAGACAACAGTTCCTTAACTTAATTAATGGAAAAACTGTTGCCGGAAGGTGAACCTTTCTCTCAGGTCTACATCCACCACACACCCCTCAGAATCACATTATCTTATCATGAATACATCTTCCATGTCATCTTTCGTCAGAAAAATACAACCCAAAGTCACATCCTACAAGAGAATAACCCAGGGGAGAGACAAAAACAGAATAAAGTCTTCAACGGGTGACTTACAAAACTATGTGAATCCACTTAAAGAGAAAAAAAAGCCCTTTGAGTGACTGACAGACGACGGCAATAAAAGTAAGACCAAA
Source organism: Oncorhynchus nerka (assembly GCF_034236695.1). Taxonomy (NCBI): domain Eukaryota; kingdom Metazoa; phylum Chordata; class Actinopteri; order Salmoniformes; family Salmonidae; genus Oncorhynchus; species Oncorhynchus nerka. Next base: position 20,036,088 of record NC_088402.1, read on the forward strand.
CTGGTCATTTACAGCGCTATTTGAGAGGCCGCCATTAAGCTGTCAGCATTTCAAATCCAAGACACAATTTTTCAAGAACACATCCCCTTGTGTCTGTTACTTTTAATAGAAAGTCTTTAACCCTTTGACCTCTAGGGTCTACAGTTATTGACAGTTAATAGAGACTGTGTGGTCGGTGAAGAGGCCCAAACTGGTCTAATCATTTGTTTATAACTGAGGGGGTCTATTTTTGAAACACTGTTTAGATGGTTAAAAATAGAAGATGGTCGTCATTCACTCATTGCTCATTCCGTCCGAACGCGTGGGTCCTCAGGGACCGAGAGGCCGAGAGAGGTGACCCAGTGACTCCCCAGGCCAGGAGGGGTCAGAGGTTCCAGGGTTTATCCCCATTATTCAATCTCTCATGGGACCTTGGACCAGTCCAGGACCACATCCGTGATTCAGTTGGCCTTTCAAATTAGTTTTAGTTCTCAAATTCTGTTCCTAAAAATAAGACAGGGAAATCAGATCAGGGAAATTAAATGATTTAGCACCATTGTTTCCCAAAGGCCTATTTGTCATGTAAATCTCTCACAATGATTATGGATAACGTTTTTTCACATGAAGAAAGAGTGGATGTATATGCAAAACAACAAGGTCTCATGGCTCACAAATGCTGCAAATCATAACCTCAACAAACAATAGCACACCTCTGTGTGCTACCACCAGTAGTCATTTAATACCACACAGTAATGCTATGTCAAAGGACCAAATCTTTCATGTTTAAATCTTCTTAAATATTGTTATACAACCAAATTAAATGCAGGTTATGAGATTAGCTCATTAAATGTTACTCACAGCCATTTTTCCAATAAAGGGTAGACTGTGCCATCAATATTTGGGGGGGATGTGGGCTATTCCCTGCGTTGGCCATTTTGAGAGGAGCAGACAGCCTGCTGAGAAAAATACAGTGGTTCATGCTGGTGATCCGGGAATCCGAAAAGCCACCAGCAAAAAGCTATGAATTATTTTGAGCGCAAAATGCATTTTCTTTGAAGACCATGTGCCATTAGGGCCCTTTTGCTCCCTTTTAAATTGTTTTTATGCTGTGAGTAATGTTAACCTTTGCTATTGTAGTCATGGAATTTTCTCTCTCTCTCTCTCTCTCTTCCTCTCTCCCTCTATTTTTCCCCCTGACACAAAGCATGGAGGGATGGAATGGAAAGGAAATATAAAGTAGTGGAACCATTTACTGTGGGGAAGAGGTGGGAGCAGAAACCTTGTATGCTCTCTTCCATAAATGCCCCTTTTCAGATCTTTAGATGAGGTTCTGTGAGAAGTTCTTTGTCAGGTTCCTTGTCATTTACTTTATGTTCGTATTCTTCTTTTTTATTATTTCTTATTGTTGTTACATTGTCAAGGAAGGAACCTGCAAGTAAGCATTTAGTTAGAAGATGTATACCATCTGTATCCCGTACATACCACTAATACAACTTGAAACTTGAGCAGCTTTATGACTGATTGAAGAGCTACTACACTCATGGGAGAAATAGCCAATAGAAGACCATTATGACATACTACATCACTACATTATACCTTGTTTTGTTTTTGTTTATGCATGTGTATAGATGATGTAATGCATTATTGATGAGGCCTGTACCATGTTTGACTATCATTGTTTTTAGTGTCTCAAAACTCAATTTGAGAGGTCCACAATGTGGTTTAAAAAAATGAATTTATCTGATGGATTAATTGAAGTACCTGACGGATGAAAAAAGTCACAACCGGGTTGATAGAATCATTTTTTAAATGCTGACAGACAATTTGTTCGTTGGACATGGTGGGATCATTTTATGTCTGTAAAATGTATTATGCGAAAAATGGCGGTGGATGCGCTTTTATGTGCTTAATTATTAGTCTGCAGATGAAATAAATTATGATGAACTTCACATGGTGGTGAAAGTGCAAGGTGATGAGCTTGATGCTCCTTTCCAATAAATATTGAGGGTCTTATTCTGGTGAAATGGTGATCGATGCTTGGCTGCCGTTTGACAAATACAAATATTATCACTCTTATCCATAATAATCTCATAATATAGGTAGCCTACACACATAGTAGTGTGAAGATGTTCGGTGGGTGCTGAGATTGTTTCTGCCCACACTACAGATGGCTATATCGTTCCCTAATACAGGCTATATCGTTCCCTAAACAAAACAAAAATATTTATTTATTTTCCTGATTTTTCAGGGGTTGCTGCAGCACCCTCAGCACCCCTGCTTCCCGCGGCTATGCTTGCCCACACTGTATCTGCTGCAGTAGCTGTTGGCTAGAGCTCATGTGCCAAGGCCAGAGTGGGCACATTTGCTATATATCGCAACAGTTTTTTGTGACAAAACCATCAGTAGAGTTGAAAATGCAATGGAAACCCATTTAACTTGTATTATTTTTATTTTCCTGGGGCCCAGGAGATTTCCTGATCTGGTTGGCTTACCCAGTGGTTCTCAAACCTCTGTTCATGTACCTCCAGCCAGTTCATGCATTTGATCTATTCCAGAACTAGCACAACTTGTCCTTGATTAGGTGAGTCAGGGCTAAAACAAAATTGTGAAACGTCTGGGGGTCCCTGAGAAGAGGTTTGAGATCCACTGGGCTAACCTAACTAGGAAAAAATCTGGATCCTAGTTGGAGGGTATAACATTGTAAAAAAAACTGCTGTAAAATGGTTTTATATGGGCTATGATGAGACTAGATCTTTTCTAATCAGGTCATATGTTTTTTAGTTTTTTTTTTAAAGACAACAACTGCGATTGCACAATATAACTAACATGGCTGAGTTTGCTTTATGCAGGGTTGCATTGTGTAGGCCTTTGCATCTGTAATTAAAAAGTTATTCACACAGTATGTCATTACTGTTGTGTTGATTGTGAATGCCAGTCAATCATTTTGGATTGATAAGGTCTAGGTAGCCTAGCCACCCGAAGTTTGAATATAAACCAAATTTGATCACATTCACATTTTCTCAACAAAAATAAATAGGCCTATTTTAGTCTATAAATACATGATGTTACCGCTTACATGGAACCCAAACTGGCTGCGCGCGTGCGCCATTATGCATAAATTAGTTTTGTCCCCCTACACCAAACGCGATCACGACACGTGGGTTAAAATATCAAAACAAACTCTGAACCAATTACATTAATTTGGGGACAGGTCGAAAAGCATTAAACCTTTATGGCAATTTAGCTAGATAGTTTCACTTGCTAACTAATTTGTCCTATTTAGCTAGCTTGCTGTTGCTAGCTAATTTGTCCTGGGATATAAACATTGAGTTGTTATTTTACCTGAAATGCACAAGGTCCTCTACTCCGACAATTAATCCACACATAAAAAGGTCAAACAAATCATTTCTAGTCATCTCTCCTCCTTCTAGGCTTTTTATTTTCTTGACTTTATATTGCGATTGGCAACTTTCATAAATTAGGTGCATTACCGCCACCGACCTCATTCGTCTTTCAGTCACCCACATGGGTATAACCAATGAGGAGTTGGCATGTGGGTACCTGCTTTGTTAAACCAATGAGGAGATGCGAGAGGCAGGACTTGCAGCGCAATCTGCATCAGAAATAGAACTGACTTCTATTTTAGCTCTTGGCAACGCAGATGCTCGTTGGCGCACGCGAGCAGTGTGGGTGCAATAATTGAATAATATAGATTTCTAAATGTATTTTGCAACACTCGTGCACACGACACGAGCAGTGTTGTCAGCCTGTTACTTTCCCCTGACCTGACCGGAGGCAGGTAGCCTAGTGGTTAGAGCATTGGGCTAGTAACCAAAATGTTGCTAGATTGAGTCCCTGAGCTGAGGGTAAAAATATGTTGTTCTGTCCCTGAACAAGGCAGTTAACCCACATTGTAAATAAGAACTTGTTCTTAACTGACTTGCCCAGTTAAATAAAGGTAAAAACAAAATTGGCTTCTCTAGGCTACCTGCAGTTGTGGTTGTTATCAGTAGGCTAGAGTTGGTCAGACTGAAGCACAGATTAATTGTGCATGAGTTGACAAATCATGTCTAAAGAACAGTATGTTGTCCCTATTTTCAACGCTTCAGTGGCAATATTTTTATCAAAACGTTTGCGGGCGGCCCTGCTGTACTGATCTCTGCAACATGGACAGATGGAAATCCCCACATAATGCTACAAATGAAGACACATACCCTGCTGTATGTATCTCGAAATGTGGAGTTAGTATCTCAAAATGTTGACTTAATATCTCGACAGTTTTAGATAGTATCACTTTTTTTTGGAAGGGGGTGGTGGGAATGGGCTTCCATAAATAATGATTGTATTATTATGGAGTGACACTTTTTTTTTTAGATGTTTAACTAAATGTATCAGGGCTTGTGTAGGCATAGGGCCAATTGGTAATTCATTGGAAACACATTCCTCTAATACCTGTGTAGTAACAGTGTATTAATGAACAGTAATATGGATGGTTACATGATGACGATGCCAAACTGACAACCTCTACCGGTTAACAGCTACATACCACGCTACCTGTTGACCGCTCTATACCACGTGAACACTTGAGCCGCCTTTTTAAGCTCCTCTCTGCACCATCCGACAGCCGCGCGTGATTTCCATGGGAACGTCGTCAAGCAAAAGAAAATGACCGGGTTTGCTTGGTCAGAGTGGGCTTGGTTGGTTGACAGTAATCTTGCTATGGCTGCAAAGGTAAGTTCACCTTGTACGAGGAAAAAAACATTTTGTCAGTAGGTGAAATAGACAATGGCAGAATATACAACGACACCTCCGAACGCACGGACCACATTCTCACACACTGACTTCCTCCCCTATCTATTGATAGATGGCTAGCCAGCTAGCTACTAACGTTAGAGGATGTTCGAGGTTAACATTAGCCAGTGGCAATGACATTGGGGCTTTACAGCGAGGAGGACGGGGAAAGGTGTTAATGGGATACAGCCTTTCCCGGTGATGCACTATGCGGAATCCGGTTATCAGACTGACCTGCCACTGAAACCGGTGGTCTCTGTCCGTCACACGTCTCGAGCCACTGGCTGATTAGCAAGCACGTGTTTGACGTGAAGCCGGCTCTAGCCTGGTAAGCTTTATAAGCTCCCTTGTGTAGCCTTATGCTATATGACGATTCTCCCAATATACATACAGTAATATAGGCAGGCTACTGTTGTTACTCGCGTCATTGCCGCAGATATTTCACATAATGTGAAAATGTCAACATTCTACAAGATACATTCAGCACGTGCCTTGTGTCGTCATGTGCCTCGTGCCACTGTTTTGAATGAAGTGTCCCCTCCCCCAATGACCTTTATATAGCTGGATCCCCTTTTAGTATGACCAGCCCATTTCATTAGATCACTGTATATAAAAAAGAGAGTAGGCCTAATATTGACTTGTTGAATCCTAAACATGGTCAAAATAGCATGTCTCACTTTTACTACAAAGTGAGTAAAATATCTTACTGTTAACAAGACATGTAGGCTAAGTTAACATTCTCCTAATATGCCTGTTAATAGAATTGTAATTTAAAAAAAGTGTATTATTATCAGGTTATTACTACAATATTGAGTTAATGAGAGCTTGGTTGTTGATTATGTTGATAGGTAACTGTGGTCTTTGATGTAATTTCATGTAATTCTGTTTAATTTCTCCAGGGACAAAGGAGGGCTGACCCAACAGAGCTGAAAGCTATTTTTTTAAAGGTGAGTTGTGTAAAAATATATTCACCAATGTTGCCTTAGCACTCTGCGTACAAGACAACTTCATGTACTGGAAAGCCATTGTTAATAATGCATTAATTTGTGGCCTTCAAGGCTCAAGTCACCTAAACAAGAGTCAATAGCACATTCATGGTTTTCCCCATTGTTGTCTGAATCCTAACTTGAGATCCCTGCACACAACTCACATTTCTACCATTGACATCAATGCATGATTTATGCGAAAGTCTCACGTTACATGCAAATGATCTCAAGTTAGGTGTCAGCCCAAAGGTTTGAACATTGTCAGTGTACAGTGTCTTCCTCAATCAGTAGATCATATATTAACAAATCAACAATGAGTTCTGTCTGTGTGTGTTTGTGTGTCTCTGTGTGTGTCTCTGTCTGTCTGCCTGTCTGTGTGTGTGTCTGTGTGTGTGTGCATGTGCATGCGTTTTTGTGTGTGTATGCGTTTGCCATTGCAGTATGCCAGCATCCAGAAAAATGATGAGCACTACATGTCTCCGGAGGACTTTGTGACCCGGTTCCTCCACGCACACACTGACATCAGGCTGTCTGATGAGGCCACCTCACTGCTGGCTGGGGTAGTGGACCAGAAGAAAGATGGGTGTGTAGAAGATCAGGGCTCTTATCACAAAGCCTATCAGAGTAGGAGTGCTCATCTAGGATCAGTTTAGCTTTTTAATCATAATGAATAGGAGACAATTTGTGAATACAGGCCCTGACTATGAGAAGCATAGGCATTAGGCCTAGTTATAGGTTGGTTATGACAAGGACCTGGAGTATTTTGATAATTTGGTGGGTGGTCATGTTTGTCCTATTTCAAATGTGATTTGGAAATGTGTTTTTTTGCATATCCCAACTCCCCCCGAGAATGGGGTAACAGCCAGGGTTCGCCAAGATCAAGATTTTTCACAGTGTCGGCTCGGGGATTCGACTAGCGACCTTTCGGGTACTTTCCCAAAACTCTAACCGCTAGGCTACCTGCTGTCCTTATAGCAAGGGCCCTATAGGTTTTTGTATCAGTCACATGGTCAGGAAAATGTAGAGCCCTAGGTATGAATTTAACATTGTGGAGAAAAACACAGGACAACAGGGATTGTTTTAGTATGTTTATTCACCATTACTTGCATTAAGCACATATATCTATATACAGTATATATACATGTCCAGTTTATTAGGTACACCAATCTACTACCGGGTCGGACCCCACTTTGCCTCCAGAACAGACAGAATTCTCCGGGGCATGGATTCTACAAGTCGGAAACGTTCCTCAGGGATGTTAGTCCATGCTGCATCACGCAGTTGATGCAGATTGGACAGCGGTTGACCACCGCCACCAGCCTGTACAGTTGACACCAGGCAGGTAGGGTCCATGGACTCATGCTGTTTGAGTCAAATCCTAACTCTGCCATCAGCATGACCCAACAGGAACCAGGATTTGTCAGACCGGGCAAGGTTTTTCCACTCCTCAATTGTCCATTGTTGGTGATCGCATGCCCACTGGAGCCGCTTCTTCTTGTATTTAGCTGATAGGCGTGGAACCCGGTGTGGTCGTCTGCTGCAATAGCCCATCCGTGATAAGGATCGACAAGTTGTGTGTTTGGAGATGCCGTTCTGAATACTGCTTGTTTTTGCACACAGGACTGCCGCTGGCTGGATGTTTTTTGGTCACATTATTCTGGGGAAACCCTAGATACTGTCGTGCGTGAAAAGCCCAGGTGGGCGGCCGTTTCTGAGATACTGGATCCGGCATGCCTGGCACCAAAGATCATACCACACTCAAAGTTGCTTAGGTCACTCATTTTGCCCATTCTAACATTCAATTGAACAGTAACTGAATGCCTCGATGCCTGCCTGCCTGCTTTATATTGCAAGCCACATGACTCACTGTCTGTAGGAGTGAATCATTTTCGTGAACGTGGTGGTGTACCTAATAAACTGGCCAGTGCGTGTATATACTGTATCTGGCTTTGATCCTGTGTACTCCCCTAGCCCTTATTTTCTAATACACAGGATTCAATCCAATAAACAATTAATAATGTTTTGAGAACCACTTATTCTACCACAAATGTATCTGATTTATTTAGTAGAAAAAGAGAATCCTACAAATCCTCAAAGCCCATTTGTCAGGTGTTGTTCCCTTCCTTCTGTTGGTTGTTGCTAGCCTAATTCATCTCATCTTATCCCCCTCTCCCCCCATCACCCCTATTTTTTACATTAATATGTATGTTTTTAATGATACATAATGACGGGCAATAAAATGTTAGGGTAAGTCAAAAAGAAAAAGCGCGTTGCCACGGCAACCACCTGGGCTCCAGCAAAGAGCAGAGTGCATGCGGTCATGTTGCTCACATTATGAAGGCCTGCTTTAAAATGGAGTGGAGGCTGGCTGGCTGCACACATGCACTGTAATTGCCCGTGCCATTCAGCACTCCTGCATTGTGTGGATTTGGGAGCCAGATAAATGGCGACAGCATCACTGCTATTAAGGGATAAATCTATTAGGAAACCATGGCTTGGTCTCTGTATCTAAACCTCATTTGGTGTGATGGGGTGGTGGGGAGGGGATAGGAAATGACAAGGGAGCAGAAATGTCTGGTTTGATAGTTTGATCAAAGCCACAAAATCAGAGACCTTTGTTTGAATGCATCCATTTTGTTTACAGTTGACATTGTAGGTTAGTCGCCATGTATTTTGTTATTTTTTGCCAGTGAACCCTAAAAAGATGTTATGATTTCCGTTAGACAATGAGATGGATGATTATGCCTAGCGCGGGAAGAGAGAACAGACAATGGTTGCGCGTGTCAACAACACCCCCTTTTATGTTCACAGAAAACAGAAATACATTGTTTTTGACAAGAACCTGTTGAGTGAGCTCCCTGAAAGAAAATAAACTAAGAAAATAATCTACAGAGTCTATTGTATTTTCATATACTCCGTCTATCTTAAATTACAGTATTTTTCAGGATGTGCATACTGCATACATTTTTTTCTCTCTAATGCGTCTTGCTGCTGTTTTTACCCCAGGTAGGATTCCATTTCACAGAGATAAGTCAGGGAGGGGTAATTGTTTTTTTCGGAGAAGAGGGGGTTTGGGTGTACGTAAACAGTGTAATGCATTTCTCTGCCTCCCTCTGTGACTGTGTAAATTAGGTGATACACTCACTGACGGCCATCACAGTTTCTCTCTCTCTGCCTTGAAATCACTTTTCTCTCTTGTTATTCAGCCTCCCCAGACTTGGCTGGCTGAGATAGATACACTCCCTTTCTGTCTATGTAGACATCCCTGCTGCTGTCGGAAAGATGTGTCAGAGATTTTTATTTTCCTGCCTCCCTCCTTCCCTGTCTCTCTCTATCTCATTTTCTTTTTCTCTCTCTTGCTCTCTCTTTCTCTCTCTTGCCCCCCCTCCCCTCTCTCTTTTTCGATGGAAAACTCTTCCAAGTGTGAAACCCCTACCAAGTCTCTTGGGGGTTAAAACTTTGTAAAGAGAGCATGCTGGGAAAATAGCAGTCCTTCCAGCCAGACATGTGTATTTTGGTGTGCCTGCTTGGAAGAACCCAAAGCATCCAGCCTACCAGCCGGACAGCTAGCGAGACAGACAGCCCGACTGCCAGCCAGCCAGTCAGCTAGCCAGCAGTCACCTCTGGGTGGAAGGATGTCAGTGACAATAGCAGGGACAGGGGATCATTGAAGGTGTCCTCTTACCCCTCTACTATCAGGGATAAAAGCTGTCGCTCCAGCCTAACCCGCCCAAATGTTTATGCTGTAAACAGTGTTGTAGGTCCTGGATAGCTGTGTTTACCAGCTGAAGATGACAAAAAAGTGTAGACATCATATACACCCTCGAACAAAGACATTAAGGATGTTTACCTACTTATCGACTTTGTATAGAGATACACTTTCAACCTTTGTTGACCTCTCACTCGGACTAAGAAAAGATGTACTGCATGATCATATTGACTGAATAGCTACTGATTTCAAATGAAAAATAATCCTCTCCATTTAGTATAGCATTAACTACACATGTTGGGATTTATATCTTATATTTCCTGGACACATACTGTAGTCTCATGTTTGTAAATGCATTTTTGTGCACTCAGACAATGTACAATCTGGTCACATGCCATATTAGTTGGTAGATGGTTTGTTTGCATTACAACATGCTGGCATCTCTTTTTTGGGGGTAATTGTTCTCTAGTTGTTTTTTATTTATTTTACTAGGCAAGTCAGTTAAGATCAAATCCTTATTTACAATGATGGCCTTCTCTGGCCAAACCTGGACGACGCTGAGCCAATTGTGCGCTGCCCTATGGGACTGTCAATCACGGCCAGCTGTGATTCAGCCTGGATTTGAACCAGAGACTGTAGTGACACCTATTGCACTGAGATGCAGCACCTTAGACCGCTGCGCCACTCGGGAGCCCCTAGTCATAGGAATGCTAATCAACTATCATAATCCTCATCCCTGGCACATTCACCATAGTGTGTGTAATACCTCCTGAACCCTCTCACATCTCCCAAAGTCATCTTAATACCCCTGATAATCAACCCCTGATAATCAACAAGTTACAGTAACATTGTCATAATCCATGGCTTCATAACTACTGAAATGCTCACCAATGTAAACAGATGCACATAAAAAATCCTACTGCACTACCCTACTGCATTTTAGGCAGTCTCTGTTCTCTCCTGCATTCCTCTGAAGTTTGTCTACAGTAACTCACGAAATTACCTTCTAAATTGGTCATTTTTAAGAGTTTTTATGTTTCAACCAATTTTAATTTTCAACATTTAATATGGTTCCAGCCACAAGAGCTGTACCCATATTAGCTTGTAGCAGGGCACTTTTGTGCACCTCCACCCAAATCCCACCAGCAGGCCCCTGTTTGAAAACAGCCAGCTAGCTAAGTCAATAAAACAATTACTCTTTCCGATTTTTCTACACCGCAAGGCAGACAGAGCAGAGCATACCTACAAGCCTACAGATTCCCAATTAATCCCTCTTTGAATTTCATCAGTAACAAAATTAATTAGAGTTGCCAGGAAAATGTAATCATCTCTCCCCTGAAAATTGAAATAGATTAGAGATGTGTGCTCAGGGGATTGCTCATTAGAACTGACCCCGCATAATTATTGTATCCATTTGTGAAATTCATAATGGACTTCAGGCAACTTTGAACCGCGCATGAATTAAGACTAGATTGCGCCGTTGTCCCCAGGGGCTCCCATGGGAGTTCAAATGACCCTGTTGGTATCTTTGTCCTGTTTTTGTAGATGATGTATGGCCATTTGTAGTAATATCATAAAGAAGTGAAATACAACGATATTAGTGACACATACATGCTGCAGACTACACATCCAGAGAGAGAGAGAGAGAGAGAGAGAGACTGCAAGAAAGATATAAATATAGAGAGATAGAAAGATATACAGTGGGGAGAACAAGTATTTGATACACTGCCTATTCTGCAGGTTTTCCTACTTACAAAGCATGTAATTTTTATCATAGGTACACTTCAACTGTGAGAGACGGAATCTAAAACAAAAATCCAGAAAATCACATTGTATGATTTTTAAGTAATTCATTGACATTTTATTGCATGACATAAGTATTTGATACATCAGAAGAGCAGAACTTAATATTTGGTACAGAAACCTTTGTTTGCAATTACAGAGATCATACGTTTCCTGTAGTTCTTGACCAGGTTTGCACACACTGCCGCAGGGATTTTGGCCCACTTCTCCAGATCCTTCAGGTTTCAGGGCTGTTGCTGGGCAATGCAGACTTTCAGCTCCCTGCAAAGATTTTCTATTGGGTTCAGGTCTGAGAGACTGGCTAGGCCACTCCAGGACCTTGAGATGCTTCTTACGGAGCCACTCCTTAGGTGCCCTGGCTGTGTGTTTCGGGTCGTTGTCATGCTGGAAGACCCAGCCACGACCCATCTTCAATGCTCTTACTGTGGGAAGGAGGTTGTTGGCCAAGATCTCGCGATACATGGCCCCATCCATCCTCCCCTCAATATGGTGCAGTCGTTCTGTCCCCTTTGCAGAAAAGCATCCCCAAAGAATGATGTTTCCACCTCCATGCTTCACGTTTGGGATGGTGTTCTTGGGGTTGTACTCATCCTTCTTCTTCCTCCAATCACGGCGAGTGGAGTTTAGACCAAAAAGCTCTATTTTTGTCTCATCAGACCACATGACCTTCTCCCATTCCTCCTCTGGATCATCCAGATGGTCATTCAGACGGGCCTGGACATGCGCTGGCTTGAGCAGGGGGACCTTGCGTGCGCTGCAGGATATTAATCCATGACGGCGTAGTGTGTTACTAATGGTTTTCTTTGAGACTCTGGTCCCAGCTCTCTTCAGGTCATTGACCAGGTCCTGCCGTGTAGTTCTGGGCTGATCCCTCACCTTCCTCATGATCATTGATGCTCCACGAGGTGAGATATTGCATGGAGCCCCAGACCGAGGGTGATTGACCGTCATCTTGAACTTCTTCCGTTGTCTAATAATTGCGCCAACAGTTTTTGCCTTCTCAGCAAGCTGCTTGCCTATTGTCCTGTAGCCCATCCCAGCCTTGTGCAGGTCTACAATTTTATCCCTGATGTCCTTACACAGCTCCCTGGTCTTGGCCATTGTGGAGAGGTTGGAGTCTGTTTGATTGAGTGTGTGGACAGGTGTCTTTTATACAGGTAACGAGTTTAAATAGGTGCAGTTAATACAGGTAATGAGTGGAGAACAGGAGGGATTCTTAAAGAAAAACTAGCAGGTCTGTGAGAGCCAGAATTCTTACTGGTTGGTAGGTGATCAAATACTTATGTCATGCAATAAAATGCAAATGAATGACTTAAAAATCATACAATGTGATTTTCTGGATTTTTGTTGAAGTGTACCTATGATAAAAATTACAGACCTCTACATGCTTTGTAAGGTCGGAAAACCTGCAAAATCGGCAGTGTATCAAATACTTGTTCTCCCCACTGTATATAGATATACAGCTGTTTATCATGGCAGAGGGGGAAATGTGTAACTTCATATGAAATCATTTTTACATGTGTAAAGTTGCCCGTCAACGTTATAGCAGTCAACTCAGACACAACACTGACATGAAATCATTCTCATTAAGTTTGACATTTCACTCAGCTGAGAAGTAGCCTACCTTTATTAAGATTTTCATAGATTGATCGGCTGTTCTGTAAATTGGTTTTGTCATCCAGTGTTGTATAAGTTGAAACGTGTGTTCTATAGTTCTGCTCTAAATGATTGCACAACAAGTGCTGTAAAATGTGTTCTAGTGACGCTGATAGTCCTTCTCTGCTCTCTCATTGTGGAACATGACATTATCTGAGTATACTTTTACCAGATAGCCTCACATTCAACTTTCTTTTTATTTGTCTCACTTCTCTCTCACTATTTCTCTCACTATTTCTCTCTCTCTCTCTCTCTCTCTCTCTCTCTCTCTCTCTCTCTCAATTCATGGTAAACATATGTTAACATTGCCAAAGCGAGTGAAGTAGATAATAAACAAAAGTGAAATAAACAATAAAAATGTACAGTAAACATTACACTCACAGAAGTTCCAAAATAATTAAGACATTTCAAGTGTCATATTATGTCTATATACAGTGTTGTAACAATGTGCAAATAGTTAAAGTACAAAAGGTAAAATAAATAAACATAAGAACGGGTTGTATTTACAATGGTGTTTGTTCTTCACTGGTTGCCCTTTTGTTGTGGCAACAGGTCACACATCTTGCTGCTGTGATGGCACACTGTGGTATTTCACCCAGTAGGTATGAGTTTTATCAAAATTGGGTTTGCTTTCAAATTCTTTGTGGATCTGTGTAATCTGAGGGAAATGTGTGTTGCTAATATGGTCATACATTTGGCAGGAGGTTAGGAAGTGTAGCTCAGTTTCCACCTCATTTTGTGGGCAGTGTGCACATAGCCTGTCTTCTCTTGAGAGCCAGGTCTGCCTACGGCGGCCTTTCTCAATAGCAAGGCTATGCTCACTGAGTCTGTACATAATCAAAGCTTTCCTTAAGTTTGGGTTAGTTACGGTGGTCAGATATTCTGCGACTGTGTAGTCTCTGTTTAGGGCCAAATAGCATTCTAGTTTGCTCAGTTTCTTTGTTAATTCTTTCCAATGTATCAAGTAATTATCTTTTTGTTTTCTCATGATTTGGTTGTGTTGCTGTCCTGGGGGGTCTGTTTGTGTTTTTGAACAGAGTTCCAGGATTAGCTTGCTTAGGGGTCTCTTCTCCAGGTTAATTTCTCTGTAGGTTAGGGCTTTGTTATGGAAGGTTTGGGAATCACTTCCTTTTAGGTGGTTGTAGAATTTATTGGCTCTTTTCTGGATTTTGATAATTAGCGGGCCTAATTCTGCTCTGCATGCATTATTTGGTGTTTTACGTTGTACATTGAGGATATTTTTGCAGAATTCTGCATGCAGAGTCTGAATTTGGTGTTTGTCCCATTTTGTGAATTCTTGGTTGGTGAGCAGACCCCAGACCCCACAACCATGAAGGTCAATGAGTTCTATAACTGATGCAAGTATTTTTATCCATATCCTAATTGTTATGTCAAATTTTCTGTTCCTTTTGATGGCATAGAAGGCCCTTGCCTTGTCTCTCAGATCGTTCATAGCTTTGTGGAAGTTACCAGTGGCGCTGATGTTTAGGCCGAGGTATGCATAGCTTTGTGGAAGTTACCAGTGGCGCTGTTGTTTAGGCCGAGGTATGCATAGCTTTGTGGAAGTTACCAGTGGCGCTGATGTTTAGGCCGAAGTATGCATAGCTTTGTGGAAGTTACCAGTGGCGCTGATGTTTAGGCCGAAGTATGCATAGCTTTGTGGAAGTTACCAGTGGCGCTGATGTTTAGGCCGAGGTATACATAGCTTTGTGGAAGTTACCAGTGGCGCTGATGTTTAGGCCGAGGTATGCATAGCTTTGTGGAAGTTACCAGTGGCGCTGATGTTTAGGCCGAGGTATGCATAGCTTTGTGGAAGTTACCAGTGGCGCTGATGTTTAGGCCGAGGTATGCATAGCTTTGTGGAAGTTACCAGTGGCGCTGATGTTTAGGCCGAGGTATGCATAGCTTTGTGGAAGTTACCAGTGGCGCTGATGTTTAGGCCGAAGTATGCATAGCTTTGTGGAAGTTACCAGTGGCGCTGATGTTTAGGCCGAGGTATGCATAGCTTTGTGGAAGTTACCAGTGGCGCTAATGTTTAGGCTGAGGTATGCATAGCTTTGTGGAAGTTACCAGTGGCGCTGATGTTTAGGCCGAGGTATGCATAGCTTTGTGGAAGTTACCAGTGGCGCTGATGTTTAGGCCGAGGTATGCATAGCTTTGTGGAAGTTACCAGTGGCGCTGATGTTTAGGCCGAGGTATGCATAGCTTTGTGGAAGTTACCAGTGGCGCTGATGTTTAGGCCGAGGTATGCATAGCTTTGTGGAAGTTACCTGTGGCGCTGATGTTTAGGCTGAGGTATGCATAGCTTTGTGGAAGTTACCTGTGGCGCTGATGTTTAGGCCGAGGTATGCATAACTTTTTGTGTGCAATAGGGCAACGGTGTCTAGATGGAATTTGTATTCGTGGTCCTGGGAACTGGAACTTTTTTGTCTTACTGAGATTTAGTGTCAGGACCCAGGTCTGACAGGATCTGTGCAGAAGATCTAGGTGCTGCTGTAGGCCTTCCTTGGTTGGGGACAGAAACACCAGATCATCAGCAAACAGTAGACATTTGACTTCAGATTCTAGTAGGGTGAGGCGTGTGCTGGAGGCTGTGCTAGTGCCCTTGCCAATTCGTTGATATCTAAATTGAAGAGAGTGGGGCTTAAGCTGCATCCCTGTTTTTTGCCAATTTTAACCGCACAGTTGTTGTTTGTGTACATGGATTTTATAATATCGTATGTTTTACCCCCAACACCACTTTCCATCAATTTGTATAGCAGACCCTCATGCCAAATTGAGTCAAAGGTTTTTTGAAATCAACGAAGCATGAGAAGACTTTGCCTTTGTTTTGTTTGTTCGTTTGTCAATTATTGTGTGCAGGGTGTATACGTGGTCTATCGTACGGTAATCTGGTAAAAAGCCTATTTGACATTTGCTCAGTACATTGTTTTCACTGAAGAAATGTACAAGTCTGCTATTAATGATAATGCAGAGGATTTTCCCAAGGTTGCTGTCGACCCATATCCTATGGTAGTTATTGGGGTCAAATTCGTCTCCACTTTTGTGAATTGGGGTGATTATTCCTTGGTTCCAAATATCGTCGAAGATGCCAGAGCTGAAGATGATGTTAAAGAGTTTAAGTATAGCAGATTGGAATTTGTGGTTAGTATACTTTATCATTTCATTGAGGATACCATCAACACAACAGTCTCTCTCTCTCGCTCTCTCTCCCTCTAATTCTCTCTCTCTCTCTCCTTCAGGTTGATCTCCTTCCAGGAGTTTGTGGCTTTTGAGTCGGTCCTGTGTGCTCCAGATGCTCTCTACATGGTCGCATTCCTGCTGTTTGACAAGACTGGCAAAGGAGCAGCCACCTACGGTACGTAACCTTCCCTCTGGTTTGATTGACAGCTCTATTTTAGCTCTAACCCTCTAATCCCCTGGTATGATTTGTGACATATGAGAGACCTGTGAGACCTGTGATATGCAGGTGACCGTTGAAGTACAACATTTTTACACTTATAGCTAGGCTTTTAATATGTAAGTGAAGGAAGAATTCTTAGTACATTGTGAGGTCTTTTATTTACTGAAAGTAAATTTCATTGGACATTTTGTTATTTTGGAAGAAGTTGATAATAAAATATGTTTTACTCTCTTAAAATGACAAAAAATTATATTGTCACACATAACCATCAGAGTCAATGACAGTAACCTTAGCCCCTATGAAGGTGACAGTGTAAGCACCCCTATGGAGATGACAGGATGACAGATATTGGTTTTGGAAGGGTGGAGGGGTGGAGGGGGAGAAGACATGTCTGTCGGAGAGGAGGGGAGTGTGTATGTGATTGGCACCATTACCCAGAAGCCTCTGAGCCCAGAGGTTAGAAGAGGAGACATTTGTACGTGTTGCTCATTTCACATTTCCCTAATTGATTTAAACAACCCTAATTTTGCCTTCTGTAGGTGTGCCACATTAGCACATTAGGACTGATTTGAAATGCAGCACACATATCTTGGGCACAAACAGAGAGAAACTAAATTCCATTCTAATTGTTGCTCGTCGGCAGGGAGTAAGATCATTGTGGTTCATTATATATGCACATATGTTAATTTTCATATTTTAAAAGCTCAATTAGACTATTTATCTGTGGCTTGGTGGATCTGGTTTAGTAATTGAAAGGTCTGTTGTTTTTCTGCCTTCTGAAAGGTTAATGAATATAGCCTACCTGCATGCTACTGTGGCTACGCTAGGAGATGCAATAAGAAGTCAAATATTTCACATGCCCATACACTGCTGTCTGTACCTCATGTTCTGCTACCATTTTAACTTGTGTCTGAGATTATGGTCTTGTCAAAGTCACTTTATTGTGATCCATTCCATCATTTTCTCTTTTCTCTTTGCTTTTTCATTAGATGAAATGGCCTTCTCCATCTCAACCACTATAACAAGTCGCTCCTTTATAACGTATTGAAAGCATTCATTGCTGCGGCTTAGCTGCATTAAAGACAGTTTGTTTTTCAACATCAATGGCTTGTTCTGATTTCTTATTTCTTTTCAGAACATTTTTGTACTCTCTTTTCTTGTTTGTTAGTAACCTGTGTAATTTATATTAAGTGAACACGGAAAAACATATATTTTTACATGAAGGGATGAATACACTGTTATTTCTTAGTGTTTCATAAAAATACATCCATAATTTGTTGGAATAGAGTTCCACAAACCGTGACATGAAGGCATATTAAAACGGGATTGTACTGCAGCCAAAGAGATAAAAAAAGAGGATAAAAGGTTGCCTGGGTGTTGACAGGTCCATAAAGGCTGATAATATAAACGGCAGGTCTGGAATGGGGAATGGCACTGCAGTGTTACACTGTTGAGTAAATGCAGTATTTTTATTGCCTCATTAAAGTGTATAACCTGCTGGAGCTGTCTTGTTCCAAAAGGTAGGCCCTGACTGGGGGGAAAATCACACTCCATATTTCTAGTGTGCGGCCCAAATCCCTCTCTCATTTCTCTTTAAGTTATTTATTCCCCTCTTAGTTACACTGATACATACTAGCAGGTTTGAAACATGTTTCTGGTTTCGTGGCGTAATAAGGAGCAGGTTCCTCTGGCTCTGTTTGTTTTGGTTTCTCTGATAAGGGTGTAATCATTTGGGCTGGTGTTCAATGTCTCCCACCTACATTACCTCTATTGTCTGAGACTGATACAGAATTTAAAAAGTGTGTAATCACATAGCTTCACATATTTTATAGCTACAGTATGCCTACAGTACTGTCTAATGCTTCCATCAGATGTCAATCCATCATCGTTGTTGAGCCCTGTGGCTTCAGGAACCTGTAACTATCATCGTTATTAACACATACTTTTCTAATATGAAATCTCTTAAAAAACTGGTCAATGATCATTCCAATGACTTGATACAAAATAATACCTTTTGACATAATACACAACAATGTCCACCATGTCTGCAAGTAACCAAGTCTCGTGACGCAATGCTACAGCTAACCAGCCATCTACAGTAGTCTGTCAACATTGTCTGAATGAAAAGGGGACTGATTTCATTAAAGGTGCTCGTCTCGTCTCTCCTCAGAGGACGTGAAGCAGGTCTTCAGCCAAACCACAAACCATCAGCACATCCCCTTTAACTGGGACTCTGAGTTCATGCGGCTGCACTTCGGCATGGAGAGGACCAAGCACCTCAGCTATGGAGAGTTCACCCAGTTCCTCCTGGTGGGTTAAAATTCTCTATATCACCTTGCAGTCACATAGACTGTCTCTCTCTCTCTTTCTTTTTTTCTCTTTCGCAAATCTCTCTCTCTATTTTTTACTCTCTCTTTTTCTCTCTCTCTCTCTCGCTCTCTCTCTTTCTGTCTGAGCAAATTCTTTGTCCACGTCAATGTGTCTCTGTCAGTCAGATGTCCGTTTAAATATGCGTCTCCCTCTTTATCTCTCTGTCAATGTTTCTATCTCGCTCTCAATTTCATCCTCTCCATTCGTGTCCGACTTTGTCTATCTGTCTGTCAAGTCTTTTTCATTTTGCCTTCAGACCCTGTATATTAATTATTGTATGGAATTTTCTTCTGACAAAGTCAATGAAACCACATCAGTTTTCGTGTTTGACCTTTACTATAACCACCTTGTCTGTATTCAGACTGTGTGTGATGCCGATGGTCTGTGTGTTTGTATTCAGGCTGTGTGTGATGCCGATGGTCTGTGTGTTTGTATTCAGGCTGTGTGTGATTCGATGGTGTGTGTGTCTGTATTCAGGCTGTGTGTGATGCCGATGGTGTGTGTGTCTGTATTCAGGCTGTGTGTGATGCCGATGGTGTGTGTGTTTGTATTCAGACTGTGTGTGATGCCGATGGTCTGTGTGTCTGTATTCAGGCTGTGTGTGATGCTGATGGTGTGTGTGTCTGTATTCAGGCTGTGTGTGATGCCGATGGCGTGTGTCTGTATTCAGGCTGTGTGTGATGCCGATGGCGTGTGTCTGTATTCAGGCTGTGTGTGATGCCGATGGTGTGTGTCTGTATCCAGGTTGTGTGTGATGCCGATGGTGTGTGTGTCTATATTCAGGCTGTGTGTGATGCCGATGGTGTGTGTGTCTGTATTCAGTGTGTGTGATACCCATGATGTGTGCGTGTCTGTATTCAGTGTGTGATGCCCATGATGTGTGTGTGTCTGTATTCAGCCTTGGCTTGATACACATTCTCAGGTTCCTCTACTTGGTCCTGTTTCCCCAAAACAGCATATTAACCTGATTCTACTTGGTCCTGTTTCCCCAACACAGCCAGCCATATTAAACTGATTCTACTTGGTCCTGTTTCCCCAAAACAGCATATTAACCTGATTCTACTTGGTCCTGTTTCCCCAACACAGCCAGCCATATTAAACTGATTCTACTTGGTCCTGTTTCCCCAACACAGCCAGCCATATTAACCTGATTCTACTTGATCCTGTTTCCCCAACACAGCTTGCCATATTAAACTGATTCTACTTGGTCCTCTTTCCCCAACACAGCCAGCCATATTAACCTGATGCTACTTGGTCCTGTTTCCCCAACACAGCCAGCCATATTAACCTGATTCTACTTGGTCCTGTTTCCCCAACACAGCCAGCCATATTAACCTGATTCTACTTGATCCTGTTTCCCCAACACAGCCAGCCATATTAACCTGATTAGTCATCAATGAAACACTGAGGGTATATTTTAGAACATGCTGGAATTAGTTTTCCATTACAGTTAAGTGACGTAACCACCAACATAGACCTACTCCACCTACAGTGGGGAGAACAAGTATTTGATACACTGCCGATTTTGCAGGTTTTCCTACTTACAAAGCATGTAGAGGTCTGTCGTTTTTATCATAGGTACACTTCAACTGTGAGAGACGGAATCTAAAACTAAATCCAGAAAATCACATTGTATGATTTTTAAGTAATTCATTTGCATTTTATTGCATGACATAAGTATTTGATCACCAACCAGTAAGAATTCCGGCTCTCACCGACCTGTTAGTTTTTCTTTAAGAATCCCTCCTGTTCTCCACTCATTACCTGTATTAACTACACCTGTTTGAACTCGTTACCTGTATAAAAGACACCTGTCCACACACTCAATCAAACAGACTCCAACCTCTCCACAATGGCCAAGACCAGAGAGCTGTGTAAGGACATCAGGGTTAAAATTGTAGACCTGCACAAGGCTGGGATGGGCTACAGGACAATAGGCAAGCAGCTTGGTGAGAAGGCAACAACTGTTGGCGCAATTATTAGAAAACGGTAGAAGTTCAAGATGACGGTCAATCACCCTCGGTCTGGGGCTCCATGCAATATCTCACCTCGTGGGGCATCAATGATCATGAGGAAGGTGAGGGATCAGCCCAGAACTACACGGCAGGACCTGGTCAATGACCTGAAGAGAGCTGGGACCAGAGTCTCAAAGAAAACCATTAATAACACACTACGCCGTCATGGATTAAAATCCTGCAGCGCACGCAAGGTCCCCCTGCTCAAGCCAGCGCATGTCCAGGCCCGGCTGAAGTTTGCCAATGACCATCTGGATGATCCAGTTGAGGAATGGGAGAAGGTCATGTGGTCTGATGAGACAAAAATAGAGCTTTTTGGTCTAAACTCCACTTGCCGTGTTTGGAGGAAGAAGAAGGATGAGTACAACCCCAAGAACACCATCCCAAACGTGAAGCATGGAGGTGGAAACATCATTCTTTGGGGATGCTTTTCTGCAAAGGGGACAGGATGACTGCACCGTATTGAGGGGAGGATGGATGGGGTCATGTATCGCGAGATCTTGGCCAACAACCTCCTTCCCACAGTAAGAGCATTGAAGATGGGTCGTGGCTGGGTCTTCCAGCATGACAACGACCCGAAACACACAGCCAGGGCACCTAAGGAGTGGCTCCGTAAGAAGCATCTCAAGGTCCTGGAGTGGCCTAGCCAGTCTCCAGACCTGAACCCAATAGAACATTTTTGCCGGGAGCTGAAAGTCCGCATTGCCCAGCAACAGCCCTGAAACCTGAAGGATCTGGAGAAGATCTGTATGGAGGAGTGGGCCAAAATCCCTGCGGCAGTGTGTGCAAACCTGGTCAAGAACTACAGGAAACGTATGATGTCTGTAATTGCAAACAAAGGTTTCTGTACCAAATATTAAGTTCTGCTTTTCTGATGTATCAAATACTTATGTCATGCAATAAAATGTCAATTAATTACTTAAAAATCATACAATGTGAATTTCTGGATTTTTGTTTTAGATTCCGTCTCTCACAGTTGAAGTGTACCTATGATAAAAATTACAGACCTCTATATGGTTTGTAAGTAGGAAAACCTGCAAAATCGACAGTGTATCAAATACTTGTTCTCCCCACTGTATACCCTTCTATCCAAAACAGGGTACATTTTCGCCTCCGTAGTATAATCTGTGCTGCTGCCGCATTCCTTCTGTATTTGTGGTGTGCGAGCCATTTTCCAATATGATGTCTAGACGTGAAATCAGGGGAGAGGGCGAGTGGAGGAGAGGGAGAGTGGGGGGTCGGCCGTGCCAAGTTTTCATCTACACTCACTATATCTGAATGAGCTTTCTATGTTACACTTAACTTGGACCAGATGGGTTACACACTGTGAAGAACACACTGATATTGTGTGTGTGTGTGTGTGTGTGTGTGTGTGCGCGTGTGTTAATGTGCGTGTGTCTGTGTGTGTGTGTGTGTGTGTTAATGTGTGTGTATCTGTGTCTGTGTGTGTGTGTTAATGTGCGTGTGTCTGTGTCTGTGTGAGGTGCAGCCAGTTAGAGTAGAATGTATTTTGCATTCATGGCTTGCCCAGTTCCACTCCACTGGTTTCCAATACTTCATACCAGGAGTACAGCAGTAATGCTCATAGCTCAACTATGAAATACACATTTCCTATTTCACTCACTTCATTTAGTCAATTTATTTAATTCAGGGCTTGTGATTGAAGTGTGTTCTCGGTAGTAGAGGAGAACAGTGCTGTTATGAACCTACTGAGACCTGAGTGAAGATCTTTAAGACTTTAACAAACTATTATTCATATTCCTCAATTATTTGACAACACTGCTATTTGAAAAGACTATAAATTATGTTCCTATTTGTGTTGTGAATGGTAAAGATAATACAGATTGAAGTAATGTATCTCACAGTTAATCACCGGAAAATGTAATATGCTTCTCATACAACACGCACTGTAAATAATGAGGTTAGTTTTCAGTGGTTTTCTCTATGGGGTTTCTCATCCTTATACTTTGTGTTTACATGTGTGTTGTATTCATCCATAATGATGACGGGCCAGATGCAAACAAGATGGGATTATCCCGGAAAATGTTCGCGCTGCAAATTTCTCATAAGGGCTCTCTCG
This sequence comes from Oncorhynchus nerka, assembly GCF_034236695.1. Lineage (NCBI taxonomy): Eukaryota > Metazoa > Chordata > Actinopteri > Salmoniformes > Salmonidae > Oncorhynchus > Oncorhynchus nerka. The sequence goes on from NC_088402.1 coordinate 20,058,880, forward strand.
CCAATTACTGTCACTGTGGAAGCCAGAGATTCTCCAGAATTACTTGATGTGCGTCTATTTAGGGCATAGAGTGTGATTTGGGATGCAGACATTCTTTTTACCCTCTTGTGTCGTGGATGCCAACCAAGGGCTGAGTGACTTCACATTGTTGTGTACATAGCGTGGTTTGGTGATGTATGCCATGCGTAGAGGTGGCACATGGTAGCCAATAGCTATGTCAGATGTGCTGGCTGGCACACTGAACATGGATGGAGGGCATTAAAGTGGCTTTGTTATGTTATGTCTGAGCTTTTTAAAGCTACAGTCCACGATTTGGGTTGTGTTTTCAATGGTAATTTCAACGCTTGATATTCACATACGTAGCTGCAAAAAACCTGAATCCCAGTCTGTAGCTTTAAGGGTCAGTAAGGACTTTAACCAGGTTTGTGTTGATCGGAACCAGAGGGAACAGTTTGAGGGAATCTGTACAGTATTTCTCCTGCAGGTATTCCATTGTTTAAAGACCTTAAACAGCGGGAAAGACGCCAACGCCTCTCGTATTGAAACCCAAAACAGAGGTGGCTCGTCAAATGTTTTTTATTCCATCCAATCCAGAGACAATTGAAGTGAATGTAAATGCCGTGGTAGTCTGGGTATTGGTCGTTCATCTCTCCTCCTGAAATGAAAACCATGTCTCTAAAACACTCAGTTGTAATAAGTTACGTTTTAACAGGCTAAAAGTGGCTAAACCCGTAACTGCTACATTCTGGGCCGCAATTGTTCTGTTCTTCCATGTGGTTGTGGCAGGCAGCTCCTAACTCTGCTTAGTGTTGTCTTGCTCCAGTCTCTGTAGCGCAGGGATATTTTTCCCACCCTTCTCTTCTTTTGACTATACTGCTCCAGCTCTCTTTTCATTTGATGTTTTTCTCTGTGGTAGTCCCCCCCCACCTCCCAATTTGAACCTATTCATCAGAATGTAAAAAAAAAAAAAAACTGAACAAAAATTCTGATTATGAAAATGTCTCTTTCACAAGTTATTTATGTTTATTTGCAATATGTTCCTTTGGATGGCTTCCATTTTGGACCTCCTCAGTACATTTAGTATAACCACCCCTAATGATGATTTTCCTAATTGATCGTTAAATGGTGGTAGGTAGCTGACGAGCTCATATGCAGAAAGTGTTATTGACACCCTGCTCTCACAGAAACCTGTTTTGCGGATCACACCTCTTTTGGGAGAAATGTCAATAGCAATTCTCCCCCTTTCTATTAAGCTTTTTGTAGGTGTCAATCTCCTGAGAGTGTTCTCTGGGGTTGGTGAGTGTAGCCAGAGGCCTGTTATGTTATCAGCCTCTAAATGTCAGTCACAAACACTTAGACGCAGGAATACATGCTAACAGATTTTGATGTGCAGTACTTTTTGAATATTGTGTTGCAGGCTATTCTTATGATAAAGAATGGTAGAGAGGAAGTCCCAAAATCAATATGAATGTATTATTCAATAATATCTCTAATTGACTCAAATAAAGTCAGTAAGTAGCATATGTGTATTGTAGTTTTACAGTTGTTTGAATTTTGGTATTTGTAGTATGAGCCATGACGAAGCGGTATTGTGTTTGAGGTTTGTTTACAGTGTGTCTCACCAGACGTGTGGTCACAGGTAGTGATAATGGCTTTTAATTTCAAAGCCCCACAGGAGTCTTCCCATGAGCCTGTCTGTTGTCTCTGTGGACCACAGAGGAGGAAGCTGCCGTGCCGTGTGTGTATGTGTGTGTGTTGTGAAATAGTGACCACTTAGGTGATTAGCCAGTCAGTTTGTGTGTGTGTATCCCCTGGAGTGCCTTAATGGGGGATTTGGGCTGGTGAGAGAAACACAAGAGTCACCCCACAGCAGCAGAGTGAGGAGAGGAAAGGAGAGAGGAGAGGAGAGGAGAGAGGAGAGGAAAGGAAAGGAGAGAGGAGAGGAGAGGAGAGAAGAGAGGAAAGGAGAGAGGAGAGGGGAGAGAGGAAAGGAGAGAGGAGGAACGGAAGGGAGAGAGGAGAGGAGAGAAGAGAGGAAAGGAAAGGAAAGGAAAGGAGAGAGGAGAGGAGAGGAGAGGAGAGGAAAGGAAAGGAGAGAGGACAGGACAGGGGAGAGAGGAGAATCGGTGCCCAAAAATACCAATTTCCGACTGTTAAGAAAACTTGAAATCGGCCCTAATTAATCGGCCATTCCGTTTAATCGGTCGACCTCTACTTTCAACATGGCACTGTCATAAGATGGCACCTTTCCAACAAGCCAGTTTGCCCTGCTAGAGCTGCCCCGGTCAACTGTAAGTGCTGTTATGGTAAAGTGGAAAAGTCTCGGAGCAAGAAAGGCTCAGTCTCGAAGTGGTAGACCACACAAGCTCACAGAACAGGGCCCCTGACTGCTGAAGCCGTCTGTCCTTGGTTGCAGCACTCCCTACCAAGTTTTAAACTACCTCTGGAAGCAACGTCAGCACAATGGATGTTCGTCAGGAGCTTCATAAAATTGATTTTCATGGCCGAGCAGCCGCACACAAGCCTAATATCACCATGCACAATGCCAAGCTTTGGCTGGCGTGGTGTAAAGCTCGCCGGCATTGGACTCTGGAGCAGTGGAAACGTGTTCTCTGGAGTGATGAATCACGCTTCACCATCTGGCAGGCTGACAGACAAATATGGGTTTGGTGGATGCCAGGAGAAAGCTTCCTGTCCCAGTGCATAGTGCCAACTGTAAAGTTTGGTGGAAGAGGAATAATGTTCTGTGGCTGTTTTTCATGGTTCGGGTTAGGCCCCTTCGTTCCATTGAAGGGAAATCTTAACTAGAGGTCGACCAATTATGATTTTTCAACGCTGATACCGATTATTGGAGGACCAAAAAAGCCGATACCGATTAATCGGCCCATTTTTATTTATTTATTTGTAATAATGACAATTACAACAATACTGAATTAACACTTATTTTAACTTAATAAAATACATCAATAAAATCAATTTAGCCTCAAGTAAATAATGAAACATGTTCAATTTGGTTTAAAAAATGCAAAAACAAAATGTTGGAGAAGAAAGTAAAAGTGCAATATGTGCTATGTAAGAAAGCTAACGTTTCAGTTCCTTGCTCAGAACATAATGAAAGCTGGTGGTTCCTTTTAACATGAGTCTTCAATATTCCCAGGTAAGAAGTTTTAGGTTGTAGTTATTATAGGAATTATAGGAATATTTCCCTCTATACCATTTGTATTTCATTAACCTTTGACTATTAGATGTTCTTATAGGCACTTTAGTATTGCCAGTGTAACAGTATAGCTTCCGTTCCTCTCCTCGCTCCTCCCTGGGCTCGAACCAGCAACACAACGACAACAGCCACCATTGAAGCAGCAGCGTTACCCATGCAGAGCAAGGGGAACAACTACTAGAAGGCTCAGAGCGAGTGACGTTTGAAACTCTATTAGTGCGCGCTAACTAGCTAGCCATTTCACTTCGGCTACTCCAGCCTCATCTCGGCAGTTGATAGGCTTGAAGTCATAAACAGCGCAATGCTTGACGCACAAGGAAGAGCTGCTGGCAAAACGCACGAAAGTGCTGTTTGAATGAATGTTTACGCGCCTGCTTCTGCCTACCACCGCTCAGTCAGATACTTAGATACTTGTATACTCAGTCAGATTATATGCAACGCAGGACACGCTAGATAATATCTAGTAATATCATCAACCATGTGTTGTTAACTAGTGATTATGATTGATTGTTTTTTGTAAGATAAGTTTAATGCTAGCTAGTAACTTACCTTGGCTTACTGCATTGGCGTAACAGGCAGTCTCCTTGTGGAGTGCAACGAGAGAGAGGCAGGTTGTTATTGCGTTGGATTAGTTAACTGTAAGGTTGCAAGAGCTGACAAGGTGAAAATCTGTCTTTCTGCCCCTGAACGAGGCAGTTAACCCACCGTTACTAGGCCATAATTGAAAATAAGAATGTGTTCTTAACTGACTTGCCTAGTTAAATAAAGGTATATAAATAAAATAAAAATATTATTATGATTATTTTTTTAATCGGGAAATCGGTGCCCAAAAATACAGATTTCCGATTGTTATGAAAACTTGAAATCGGCCCTAATTAATCGGCCATTCCGATTAATCAGTCGACCTCTAATCTTAACGCTGTAGCATACAATGACATTGTAGACAATTCTGTGCTTCCAACTTTGTGGCAACAGTTTGGGGAAGGCCCTTTCCTGTTTCAGCATGACAATGCCCCCGTGCATAAAGCAAGTTCCATAAAGAAGTTGTTTGTCGAGATCAGTGTGGAAGAACTTGATTGGCCTGCACAGAGCCCTGACTTCAACCCCATCGAACGAATTGGAACGCTGATTGCGAGCCAGGCCTAATCGCCCAACATCAGTGCCTGACCTCACAAATGTTCTTGTGCCTGAGTGGAAGTCCCCGCAGCAATGTTCCAACATCTAGTGGAAAGTCTTCAGAAGAGTGGAGGTTGGTATAACAGCAAAGTGGGGGCCAACTCCATATTAATGCCCATGACTTTGGAATGAGATGTTCGGCGGGCATACTTTTGGTCATGTAGTGTATGTGTGTCTCTTTGTGATTTAAAGGCTATTTGTGTCTCTCTGTGTGATTTATAGGTTATCTCTGCCTGTCTCTGTGTGATTTAAAGGGTATCTCTGCCTGTCTGTGTGATTTAAAGGCTATCTCTGCCTGTCTCTGTGTGATTTAAAGGCTATCTCTGCCTGTCTCTGTGTGATTTAAAGGCTATCTCTGCCTGTCTCTGTGTGATTTAAATGGTACCTATGCCTGTCTCTGTGTGATTTAAAGGCTATCTCTGCCTGTCTCTGTGTGATTTAAAGGGTATCTCTGCCTGTCTCAGTGTGATTTAAAGGCTATCTCTGCCTGTCTCTGTGATTTAAAGGCTATCTCTGCCTGTCTCTGTGTGATTTAAAGGCTATCTCTGCCTGTCTCTGTGTGATTTAAATGGTACCTATGCCTGTCTCTGTGTGATTTAAATTGTATCTATGCCTGTCTCTGTGTGATTTAAATGGTACCTATGCCTGTCTCTGTGTGATTTAAAGGCTATCTCTGCCTGTCTCTGTGTGATTTAAATGGTACCTATGCCTGTCTCTGTGTGATTTAAATGGTACCTATGCCTGTCTCTGTGTGATTTAAATGGTACCTATGCCTGTCTCTGTGTGATTTAAATGGTACCTATGCCTGTCTCTGTGTGATTTAAAGGCTATCTCTGCCTGTCTCTGTGTGATTTAAATGGTACCTATGCCTGTCTCTGTGTGATTTAAAGGCTATCTCTGCCTGTCTCTGTGTGATTTAAATGGTACCTATGCCTGTCTCTGTGTGATTTAAAGGCTATCTCTGCCTGTCTCTGTGTGATTTAAATGGTATGGGACTCAATGGAAGAGGCTGGTCAGAGAGTACAGCCTAATGTCAACAGGTCCACAGTGTTATAAACCATGGTCTGACAATGGAAGAGGCTGGTCAGAGAGTACAGCCTAATGTCAACAGGTCCACAGTGTTATAAACCATGGTCTGACAATGGAAGAGGCTGGTCAGAGAGTACAGCCTAATGTCAACAGGTCCACAGTGTTATAAACCATGGTCTGACAATGGAAGAGGCTGGTCAGAGAGTACAGCCTAATGTCAACAGGTCCACAGTGTTATAAACCATGGTCTGACAATGGAAGAGGCTGGTTGGAGAGTACAGCCTAATGTCAACAGGTCCACAGTGTTATAAACCATGGTCTGACAATGGAAGAGGCTGGTCAGAGAGTACAGCCTAATGTCAACAGGTCCACAGTGTTATAAACCATGGTCTGACAATGGAAGAGGCTGGTCAGAGAGTACAGCCTAATGTCAACAGGTCCACAGTGTTATAAACCATGGTCTGACAATGGAAGAGGCTGGTCGGAGAGTACAGCCTAATGTCAACAGGTCCATAGTGTTATAAACCATGATCTGACAATGGAAGAGGCTGGTCGGAGAGTACAGCCTAATGTCAACAGGTCCACAGTGTTATAAACCATGATCTGACAATGGAAGAGGCTGGTCAGAGAGTACAGCCTAATGTCAACAGGTCCACAGTGTTATAAACCATGATCTGACAATGGAAGAGGCTGGTTGGAGAGTACAGCCTAACAGGTCCATAGTGTTATAAACCATGATCTGACAATGGAAGAGGCTGGTCAGAGAGTACAGCCTAATGTCAACAGGTCCACAGTGTTATAAACCATGATCTGACAATGGAAGAGGCTGGTTGGAGAGTACAGCCTAATGTCAACAGGTCCACAGTGTTATAAACCATGATCTGACAATGGAAGAGGCTGGTCGGAGAGTACAGCCTAATGTCAACAGGTCCACAGTGTTATCAACCATGATCTGACAATGGAAGAGGCTGGTCGGAGAGTACAGCCTAATGTCAACAGGTCCACAGTGTTATAAACCATGATCTGACAATGGAAGAGGCTGGTCGGAGAGTACAACCTAATGTCAACAGGTCCACAGTGTTATAAACCATGATCTGACAATGGAAGAGGCTGGTTGGAGAGTACAGCCTAATGTCAACAGGTCCACAGTGTTATAAACCTTGATCTGACAATGGAAGAGGCTGGTCGGAGAGTACAGCCTAATGTCAACAGGTCCACAGTGTCATCAATTGTGCAAACATTCCGTAGGGAAAACAGGTAAATATGTACTTGTTCTTTACTTTTGTTACAGCATCTCATTCAAAACAATACAGCAACTATTGTAAAGGTAAATGCAAGTCTGAAAATCACAATGTACTGTAAGATATGTATGCGGAATATACAGTAATACAGTAACACAGCACAATTTGAATACAATACACTATCTGTAACATGATCTCTTTGTGAATTCTACATGTCATATATAGGACTGCACAATGACCTCATGTTGATGACAGAGCAACTCTACATGTCATATATAGGACTGCACAACGACCTCATGCTGATGGCAGAGCAGCTCTACATGTCATATATAGGACTGCACAACGACCTCATGTTGATGACAGAGCAGCTCTACATGTCATATATAGGACTGCACAACGACCTCATGTTGATGGCAGAGCAGCTCTACATGTCATATATAGGACTGCACAACGACCTCATGTTGATGACAGAGCAGCTCTACATGTCATATATAGGACTGCACAACGACCTCATGTTGATGACAGAGCAGCTCTACATGTCATATATAGGACTGCACAACGACCTCATGTTGATGACAGAGCAGCTCTACATGTCATATATAGGACTGCACAACGACCTCATGTTGATGACAGAGCAGCTCTACATGTCATATATAGGACTGCACAACGACCTCATGTTGATGGCAGAGCAGCTCTACATGTCATATATAGGACTGCACAACGACCTCATGCTGATGGCAGAGCAGCTCTACATGTCATATATAGGACTGCACAACGACCTCATGTTGATGACAGAGCAGCTCTACATGTCATATATAGGACTGCACAACGACCTCATGCTGGTGGCAGAGCAGCTCTACATGTCATATAGGACTGCACAACGACCTCATGCTGGTGGCAGAGCAGCTCTACATGTCATATATAGGACTGCACAACGACCTCATGCTGGTGGCAGAGCAGCTCTACATGTCATATATAGGACTGCACAACGACCTCATGCTGGTGGCAGAGCAGCTCTACATGTCATATATAGGACTGCACAACGACCTCATGTTGATGGCAGAGCAGCAGTATTCAGCCATCAGCAAGAACAAGACATTTGCCACATGGTCATAGTCAACAATTCCATCAGGCTAATAGAGATCCAAAGTGCAATCATAAATGACAACAATATCTTCGCAAACATCAGTTCTGTCAGTCAGCATTTCCACTATAGACAGAGTTTTGAAAAAAAATCAAATGACTATGAAACAACTGTACAAGGTGCCATTTGAGAGGAATAGTGACAGAATGAAGAAGCTGCAGTACTAGTATGTCCAGGTAGAAGCTGTGGTACCAGTATGTCCAGGTAGGAGCTGCGGTAGCAGTATGTCCAGGTAGGAGCTGTTCTACCAGTATGTCCAGGTAGAAGCTGTGGTACCAGTATGTCCAGGTAGGAGCTGCGGTAGCAGTATGTCCAGGTAGGAGCTGCAGTACCAGTATGTCCAGGTATGAGCTGCGGTAGCAGTATGTCCAGGTAGGAGCTGCGGTAGCAGTATGTCCAGGTAGGAGCTGCGGTAGCAGTATGTCCAGGTAGGAGCTGCGGTAGCAGTATGTCCAGGTAGGAGCTGCGGTACCAGTATGTCCAGGTAGGAGCTGCGGTAGCAGTATGTCCAGGTAGGAGCTGCGGTAGCAGTATGTCCAGGTAGGAGCTGCGGTACCAGTATGTCCAGGTAGGAGCTGCGGTACCAGTATGTCCAGGTAGGAGCTGCGGTACCAGTATGTCCAGGTAGGAGCAGTATGTCCAGGTAGGAGTACCAGTATGTCCAGGTAGGAGCTGTGGTACCAGTATGTCCAGGTAGGAGCTGCGGTAGCAGTATGTCCAGGTAGGAGCTGTGGTACCAGTATGTCTAGGTAGGAGCTGTGGTACCAGTATGTCCAGGTAGGAGCTGTGGTACCAGTATGTCTAGGTATGAGCTGTGGTACCAGTATGTCCAGGTAGGAGCTGTGGTACCAGTATGTCCAGGTAGGAGCTGTGGTACCAGTATGTCCAGGTAGGAGCTGTGGTACCAGTATGTCCAGGTAGGAGCTGTGGTACCAGTATGTCCAGGTAGGAGCTGTGCTACCAGTATGTCCAGGTAGGAGCTGTGGTACCAGTATGTCCAGGTAGGAGCTGTTCTACCAGTATGTCTAGGTAGGAGCTGTTCTACCAGTATGTCTAGGTAGGAGCTGTGGTACCAGTATGTCCAGGTAGGAGCTGTGCTACCAGTATGTCCAGGTAGGAGCTGCGGTAGCAGTATGTCTAGGTAGGAGCTGTTCTACCAGTATGTCTAGGTAGGAGCTGTGGTACCAGTATGTCCAGGTAGGAGCTGTGGTACCAGTATGTCTAGGTAGGAGCTGTTCTACCAGTATGTCTAGGTAGGAGCTGTGGTACCAGTATGTCCAGGTAGGAGCTGTGCTACCAGTATGTCCAGGTAGGAGCTGTGCTACCAGTATGTCCAGGTAGGAGCTGCGGTAGCAGTATGTCCAGGTAAACCATTGGTGTGCACATGGTGTATTGTACATGGAGTTTTACTGTCCTTCAGTGATACAGTATACAGTATATACTTCCTGAAGTTGTAGATACCCATAAGAACAGAAAACATTTATACTTTACTAAACTGTCAGATTCTAGAATAGGCTATGTAAAATAAACTTTATCTTCTGTTTCTGTGTTACTATATAGAAAATAATGGAGCTGGAAGGACATGAAATGACCCACATTCTTGTTTTTGTGGATGAGGCTGGGCTCAATCTGGCCAAAGGCAGGAGACGTGGCCGCAATCTCATTGGACATCGGGCCACAATTGGCACACCAGGCCAACGCGGGTGCAATATTAGAATGTGTGCTGCCATTTCTGAGAATGGTGTGAGCACAGATATTTCACACATTGGGCCCTATAACATGACTGTCGCTGTGTGATATAAAGGGTATCTATGCCTGTCTCTGTGTGATTTAAAGGGTATCTATGCCTGTCTCTGTGTGATTTAAAGGGTATCTGTGTGATTTAATGGGTATCTATGTGATTTAAAGGGTATCTCTGTCTGTCTCAGTGTGATTTAAAGGGTATCTCTGCCTGTCTCTGTGTGATATAAAGGGTATCTATGCCTGTCTCTGTGTGATTTAAAGGGTATCTATGCCTGTCTGTGTGATTTAAAGGGTATCTATGCCTGTCTCTGTGTGATTTAAAGGGTATCTATGCCTGTCTCTGTGTGATTTAAAGGGGATCTATGCCTGTCTCTTTGTGATTTAAAGGGTATCTTTGTGATTTAATGGGTATCTATGTGATTTAAAGGGTATCTGTGTGATTTAAAGTGTATCTGTGTGATTTAAAGGGTATCTGTGTGATTTAAAGGGTCTCTATGTGATTTAAAGGGTATCTGTGTGATTTAATGGGTATCTATGTGATTTAAAGGGTCTCTATGTGATTTAAAGGGTATCTGTGTGATTTAAAGGGTATCTGTGTGATTTAATGGGTCTCTATGTGATTTAAAGGGTATGTGTGTGATTTAATGGGTATCTATGTGATTTAAAGGGTCTCTATGTGATTTAAAGGGTATCTGTGTGATTTAAATGGTCTCTGTGATTTAAAGGGTATCTGTGTGATTTAATGGGTATCTATGTGATTTAAAGGGTCCCTATGTGATTTAAAGGGTATCTGTGTGATTTAAAGGGTATCTATGTGATTTAAAGGGTCTCTATGTGATTTAAAGGGTATATGTGTGATTTAAAGGGTATCTGTGTGATTTAAAGGGTATCTATGTGATTTAAAGGGTATCTGTGTGATTTAAAGGGTCTCTATGTGATTTAAAGGGTATATGTGTGATTTAAAGGGTCTCTATGTGATTTAAAGGGTATCTATGTGATTTAAAGGGTATCTGTGTGATTTAAAGGGTATCTGTGTGATTTAATGGGTATCTATGTGATTTAAAGGGTATCTATGTGATTTAAAGGGTATCTATGTGATTTAAAGGGTATCTATGTGATTTAAAGGGTATCTGTGTGATTTAAAGGGTATCTGTGTGATTTAATGGGTATCTATGTGATTTAAAGGGTATCTATGTGATTTAAAGGGTATCTATGTGATTTAAAGGGTCCCTATGTGATTTAAAGGGTATCTATGTGATTTAAAGGGTATCTGTCATTCACCAGTTTTCCATCTAACCTGTTTAATGCGAGTAAATAACGTTGGATAAAAAATGTAATGACAGGCCTCATGGAAACAGAACATTTTTCGGTAAAGTTTCCAAATACCAACAAAACTGTTATACAAGGTTGGATCTTCTTGTGTCTGTAAAATTAATTATGCGAGGAATGTCGGTGGAAATGCTTTTATGCTCAAATATTGATATAATAACAATGATATCAAAGTTAACTTGGAGTCATGCGATGACATGTTGTGTGGTCCTCCCACTACGACTCGTCAGGAAAGCATACAGTTTATTAGGCTACAGATGAAATAAGTTATGAACTTCACAGGGTGGTGAATGTGCAAGGTGATGAGCTTGATGCTCCTTTCAATACATATCAAGGGTCTTATTCTTGTGACATGGTGATTGATGCTTTGCTGTCGTTTGACAATTATAAATAATCTCGCTCTTTTGTCCATAATAATAATCTCATGTAGGCTACATGTGCGCTCTAGCCAAGCACACAGATAGAGCTGTTGGCTAGAGTACACGTGCCAATACCAGAATGGGCTCATTCTCTATATAACGCAGATTTCTTGTGAAAACCATCAGTAGAGTTGAAAAAGCAATGGAATCCGATTGAACTTGTATTTTTTATTCGGTACATGGGAATTTATCCGCAAAGGGCATTTTTATGTCACACACAGCCTTTTATCTGAAACAAGTCAATTTGATGGAAACACATCTCTGGTTGGAAAATGTGTGTATTTTTTTAATGCGGATTTTAGACTATTCACATGAAAATCTGTCACCAATTGGATGGAAACTTAGCTTATGGCTGTCTCTATGTGATGCCAAGGGTATCTATGACTGTCACTGTGTGATAGAAAGGGTCTATTTTTTATTTATTTAAAAGGTATCTGTGTGATTTAAATGGTATCTGTGTGATTTAAATGGTATTTTAAATTGAATTGACTTTATTTTGGGTAACAGACATATACAATAAAATGTTCAATGTGGATCCAGAGGATATCACTTGAAAGTATTAATTAAAATGCTTGTTTCCACAGTGGTTCTCGATGGTAAAAACAATAACACATATAATGACTAAAAGGCAAGACAAAATTACAAACAACCATAAATACATTCATTTATATTGACATCCTAAAAGGTGGCACTATTCACTGCACTTCTCCCTAACCTTAAAAATCAACCATATTCATTTCACGTTAAAACAATCTATTAATTGCACATTTGAATGATTTAAAGGGTATCTGTGTGATTTAAAGAGTATCTGTGTGATTTAAAGGGTATCTGTGTGATTTAAAGGCTATCTATGAGTCATGAGGACGGATAAGTCAAATCCTTTTGTGTGACCTCTACTATTGTGGGTTAGGGCCTGTACATAGTGTTTGTGCCCGCATGTGTGTGTATCTGTCTCTATTTGTGTGTGTATCTGTCTATGTATGTGTGCTATGTGTGTGTATGCATCTGTCTCTGTGTGTTGTTAATCTGTGTGTGTGTGTTCCTCTGTCTCCTCCCCAGGAGATGCAGCTGGAGCATGCGCGGCAGGCCTTTGTTCAGAGGGACAAGGCCCACAGCGGCTCCATCTCCGCCCTGGACTTCAGGGACATCATGGTCACCATCCGGCCCCACATGCTCACACCCTTTGTGGAGGAGAGCCTGGTGGCGGTGGGTCTGGCTTCCTGGTTCTCTGCTTCTCCTCCCTCTCTCCCTCTATCCTTCTCCTAACGTGACACAAAGACACAGCGTATGGAACCTCAAACCTCTCTGACAGCAAACCAGGCAGTTAAATATCTCTCTCTCACACCCATACAAACACACACACACTCACACATATCTGTTTTAGTGTCCTCATTTTTTCTCTATGTGAGGAAATAATTTTATCACAATTGTGGTATTACATGTATGAATGGTATGTTTGTGTGAGTAATTAAGTATGTACAGTACCAGTCAAAAGTTGTATTTATTTGTACTATTTTCTACATTGTAGAATAATAATGAAGACATCAAAACTATGAAATAAAACATATGGAATCATGTAGTAACCAAAATAGTGTTAAACAAATCCAAATATATTTTAGATTCTTCAAAGTAGCCACCCTTTGCCTTGATGACAGCTTTGCACACTCTTGGCATTCTCTCAACAAGCTTCACGAGGAGTGCTTTTCCAACAGTCTTGTAAAGACTTCCCACATTTGCTGAGCACTTTTTGGCTGATTTTCCTTCACTCTGCGGTCCAACTCATCCCAAATTGGGTTGAGGTTGGTTGATTGTGGAGGCCAGGTCATCTGATGCAGCACTCCATCACTCTCCTTCTTGGTCAAATAGCCCTTACACAGTCTGGAGGTGTGTTGGGTCATTGTCCTATTGAAAAACAAATGTTAGACCCACTAAGCGCAAACCAGATAGGATGGTGTATCACTGCAGAATGGTGTGGTAGCCATGCTGGTTAAGTGTGCCTTGAATTCTAAATAAATCACAGACAGTGTAACCAGCAAAGCACCCCCACAGCATCACACCTCCTCCTCCGTGTTTCACGGTAGGAACCACACATGCTGAGATCATCCGTTCACCTACTCTGCGTGTCACAAAGACACGGCGTATGGAACCAAACATCTCTAATTTGGACTCATGAGGTCTAATGTCCATTGTTCTTGTTTCTTGACCCAACCAAGTCTCTTCTTCTTATTGGTGTCCAGCAATTCGACCATGAAGGCTGTATTCACACAGTCTCCTCTGAACAGTTAATGTAGTGTAGATGTCTGTTACTTGAACTCTGTGAAGCATTTATTTGGGATGCAATCTGAGGCTGGTAACTCTAATGAACTTATCCTCTGCAGCAAAGGTAACTCTGGGTCTTCATTTCCTGTGGCGGTCCTCATTAAAGCCAGTTTCATCATAGCGCTTGATGGTTTTTGCGACTACACTTGAAACTTTCGAAGTTCTTGACATGTTCCGTATTGACTGATCTTCATGTCTTAAAGTAATGATGGACTGTCTTTCTCTTTGCTCATTTGAGCTGTTCTTGCCATAATATGTATTAAGAAGGAAAGAAATTCCACAAAGGAACTTTTAACAAGGCACTCCTGTTAATTGAAATGCATTCATGACTACCTCATGAAGCTGTTTGAGAGAATGCCAAGAGTGTGCAAAGCTGTCATCAAGGCAAAGGGTGGCTATTTTGAAGAATCTAAAACATGAAATATATTTGGATTTGTTTAACACTTTTTTGGTTACTACATGATTCCATGTGTTATTTCATAGTTTTGATGTTTTCACTATTATTATACAATGTAGAAAATAGTAAAATAAAGAAAACCCTTGAATGACTAGGTGTGTCCAAACTTCTGACTGGTACTGTATGTCTCACATGTCACTGGTTGTGTGTGTCTCCCTCCATGTCTAGCCTGTTTTATGAACACCTGGTGAACTCTGTCATTTTTCCCACAATGTTTACCTCATAATCCAGCCATCTCTGGGTCCATGTTAGTAAACATACACTCACTTCCATTACAGACTCATTAAACACAAGGCTGTATGTGGAACCAAACCTACACACTCTATACACTCTACACACAATCTACACACCACACACACTCCACACTACACACACTACATACTCTATAAACTCTACACAAACTCTACACACTACACACAGTACATACTCTATAAACTCTACACACACTCTACACACTACACACACTACATACTCTATCAACTCTACACACACTCTACAAAAACTCTACACACTACACACAGTACATACTCTATAAACTCTACACACACTCTACATACTACACACACTACATACTCTAAACTCTACACACTCTATAAACTACACACACTACATACTCTATAAACTCTACACACACTCTACACACTACACACACTACATACTCTATCAACTCTACATGCACACTACACACACTACATACTCTATCAACTCTACACACACTCTACACACTACACACACTACATACTCTATCAACTCTACACACACTACATACTCTATAAACTCTACACACTACACACACTCTACACATTCTACACACACACACTACACACTCTACACATCTACACACACTACACACTCTAAACACACACTACACACTCTACACTCTACACACACTACACACACTCTACACACACTACACACTCTAAACACACACTAAACACACACTACACTCTACACACACACACACACACACTCTACACACTACACCCACTACACACACTCTACACACAATCTATAGACTCTACACACACTACATACTCTATATACTCTACACACATTCTACACACACACTATACACACTACACACTCTACATGCACATTATACCCACCACACACACTCTACATAGCACATTATACACACACACACTACACACTCTACACACACACTACACATCTATAGACTCTACACACACTCTACACACACTACACACTACTACACACTACACACACAACATACTCTACACACTACACACATCTACACACTCTACACTCTACACACACTACACACTCTACACACTCTACACTCTACACACACTATAGACTCTACACACACTACACACTGTACATACACTACGCACACTACACACACACACTACACACTCTACTACACACACACACACTACACACTCTACACACACTACACACTAAACACACACTACACACACATCTATAGACTACACACACTACACACATACTCTATATACTCTACACACACTCACACTACACACACTATACACACTACACACACTCTACATGCACACTATACCCACCACACACACTCTACACACACTACACAATCTATAGACTCTACACACACTCTACACACACTACACACACGACATACTCTACACACTACACACACTACACACTACACACTCTACATACACTACACACTCTACACACACTCTACACACACTACACACTCTACATACACTCTACACACTCTACACACACTCTACACACACTACACACACTACACACACTACACACTGTACATACACTACACACTCTACACACACTACACACTCTACACACACTACACACACTACACACACTACACTCTACACACACTACACATTCTACACTCTACGCATACTACACACTCTACACACTACACTCTACACACTCTACACACTCTATACACACACTACACACTCTATACACACACTACACACACTCTACAAAAACTCTACACACTACACACAGTACATACTCTATAAACTCTACACACACTCTACATACTACACACACTACATACTCTAAACTCTACACACTCTATAAACTACACACACTACATACTCTATAAACTCTACACACACTCTACACACTACACACACTACATACTCTATCAACTCTACATGCACACTACACACACTACATACTCTATCAACTCTACACACACTCTACACACTACACACACTACATACTCTATCAACTCTACACACACTACATACTCTATAAACTCTACACACTACACACACTCTACACACACTCTACACATTCTACACACACACACTACACACTCTACACGCACACTACACACTCTACACACACTACACACTCTAAACACACACTACACACTCTACACTCTACACACACACTACACATACTCTACACACTACACCCACTACACACACTCTACACACAATCTATAGACTCTACACACACTACATACTCTATATACTCTACACACATTCTACACACACACTATACACACTACACACACTCTACATGCACATTATACCCACCACACACACTCTACACACACTACACAATCTATAGACTCTACACACACTCTACACACACTACACACACAACATACTCTACACACTACACAATCTACACACTCTACACTCTACACACACTACACACTCTACACACTCTACACTCTACACACACTCTACACACACTACACACTGTACATACACTACGCACACTACACACACACACTACACACTCTACACACACACTACACACTCTACACACAATCTATAGACTACACACACTACATACTCTATATACTCTACACACACTCTACACACACTATACACACTACACACACTCTACATGCACACTATACCCACCACACACACTCTACACACACTACACAATCTATAGACTCTACACACACTCTACACACACTCTACACACACTACACACACGACATACTCTACACACTACACACACTACACACTACACACTCTACATACACTACACACTCTACACACACTCTACACACACTACACACTCTACATACACTCTACACACTCTACACACTCTACACTCTACACACACTACACACACTACACACTGTACATACACTACACACTCTACACACACTACACACTCTACACACACTACACACACTACACACACTACACTCTACACACACTACACATTCTACACTCTACGCATACTACACACTCTACACACTACACTCTACACACTCTACACACTCTATACACACACTACACACTCTATACACACACTACACACTACACACTACACACACTGCACACTCTACATACACTTACACACACTCTACACCCACTCTACACACTACACACACTCTACACTCTACACACACTCTACACTCTACACTCTACACACAAAATACACACACACTACACACTCTACACCCACTACACACACTACACACTCTACACTCTACACACACTCTACACACTCTACACACACTCTACACATACTCTACACACTCTACACACACTCTACACACTCTACATACTCTACAAACTCTACACACACTACATACTCTACACACTCTACACACACTACACACACTACACACTCTACACACACTACATATTCTACATACACACTACACACTCTACACACACTACACACTCTACACACACACTACACACTTTACACACAATATACACACTACACACTCTACACCCACTATGCACGATACACACACTACACACTACACACTCTATACACACACTACACACTACACACTCTACACACACTACACACTCTACATACACTACACACACTCTACACACACTACACCCACTATACACACTCTACACTCTACACACACACTACACACTCTACACACAAACTACACACACACTACAAACTCTACACACACACTACACACTCTACACTCTACACACACTACACACTCTACACTCTACACATACTCTACACACTCTACACACACTACACACTACACACACTACATACTCTATAAACTCTACACACACTCTACACTCACTACACACACTCTACACACTCTACACACACTACACACTCTACACACTCTACACACACTACACACTCTACACACACTACACATTCTACATACACACTACACACTCTACACACACTCTACACACTCTACACACTCTACACACACTACACACTATACACACACTACACACTCTACAGACACTACACACTCTTCGCGCACTCTACACACACTACAAAATGTATACACACACAACAAGGTGTCTGGCAACATGACCGAATACAAACAGTGCAGCTATTCCCTCCGCAAGGCTATTAAACAAGCTAAGCGTCAGTACAGAGACAAAGTAGAATCTCAATTCAACGGCTCAGACACAAGAGGCATGTGGCAGGGTCTACAGTCAATCACGGACTACAAGAAGAAACCCAGCCCAGTCACGGACCAGGATGTCTTGCTCCCAGGCAGACTAAATAACTTTTTTGCCCACTTTGAGGACAATACAGTGCCACTGACACGGCCTGCAACGAAAACATGCGGTCTCTCCTTCACTGCAGCCGAGGTGAGTAAGACATTTAAACGTGTTAACCCTCGCAAGGCTGCAGGCCCAGACGGCATCCCCAGCCACGCCCTCAGAGCATGCGCAGACCAGCTGGCCGGTGTGTTTACGGACATATTCAATCAATCCCTATACCAGTCTGCTGTTCCCACATGCTTCAAGAGGGCCACCATTGTTCCTGTTCCCAAGAAAGCTAAGGTAACTGAGCTAAACGACTACCGCCCCGTAGCACTCACTTCCGTCATCATGAAGTGCTTTGAGAGACTAGTCAAGGACCATATCACCTCCACCCTACCTGACACCCTAGACCCACTCCAATTTGCTTACCGCCCAAATAGGTCCACAGACAATGCAATCTCAACCACACTGCACACTGCCCTAACCCACCTGGACAAGAGGAATACCTATGTGAGAATGCTGTTCATCGACTACAGCTCGGCATTCAACACCATAGTACCCTCCAAGCTCGTCATCAAGCTCGAGACCCTGGGTCTCGACCCCGCCCTGTGCAACTGGGTACTGGACTTCCTGACGGGCCGCCCCCAGGTGGTGAGGGTAGGCAACAACATCTCCTCCCCGCTGATCCTCAACACGGGGCCCCACAAGGGTGCGTTCTGAGCCCTCTCCTGTACTCCCTGTTCACCCACGACTGCGTGGCCACGCACGCTCCAACTCAATCATCAAGTTTGCGGACGACACAACAGTGGTAGGCTTGATTACCAACAACGACGAGACGGCCTACAGGGAGGAGGTGAGGGCCCTCGGAGTGTGGTGTCAGGAAAATAACCTCACACTCAACGTCAACAAAACTAAGGAGATGATTGTGGACTTCAGGAAACAGCAGAGGGAACACCCCCCTATCCACATCGATGGAACAGTAGTGGAGAGGGTAGCAAGTTTTAAGTTCCTCGGCATACACATCACAGACAAACTGAATTGGTCCACTCACACTGACAGCGTCGTGAAGAAGGCGCAGCAGCGCCTCTTCAACCTCAGGAGGCTGAAGAAATTCGGCTTGTCACCAAAAGCACTCACAAACTTCTACAGATGCACAATCGAGAGCATCCTGGCGGGCTGTATCACCGCCTAGTACGGCAACTGCTCCGCCCTCAACCGTAAGGCTCTCCAGAGGGTAGTGAGGTCTGCACAACGCATCACCGGGGGCAAACTACCTGCCCTCCAGGACACCTACACCACCCGATGTTACAGGAAGGCCATAAAGATCATCAAGGACAACAACCACCCGAGCCACTGCCTGTTCACCCCGCTATCATCGAAAAGGCGAGGTCAGTACAAGTGCATCAAAGCAGGGACCGAGAGACTGAAAAACAGCTTCTATCTCAAGGCCATCAGACTGTTAAACAGCCACCACTAACATTGAGTGGCTGCTGCCAACACACTGACTCAACTCCAGCCACTTTAATAATGGGAATTGATGGAAATTGATGGAAAATATATCACTAGCCACTTTAAACAATGCTACTTAATATAATGTTTACATACCCTACATTACTCATCTCATATGTATATACTGTACTCTATATCATCTACTGCATCTTTATGTAATACATGTATCACTAGCCACTTTAAACTATGCCACTTTGTTTACATACCCTACATTACTCATCTCATATGTACTGTGGGGCAAAAAAGTATTTAGTCAGTCACCAATTGTGTAAGTTCTCCCACTTAAAAAGATGAGAGAGGCCTGTAATTTTCATCATATGTACACTTCAACTATGACAGGCAAAATGAGAAAACAATCCAGAAAATCACATTGTAGGATTTTTTATGAATTTATTTGCAAATTATGGTGGAAAATAAGTATTTGGTCAATAACAAAAGTTTATCTCAATACTTTGTTATATACCCTTTGTTGGCAATGACAGAGGTCAAACGTTTTCTGTAAGTCTTCACAAGGTTTTCACACACTGTTGCTGGTATTTTGGCCCATTCCTCCATGCAGATCTGCATTGATGTTTTGGGGCTGTTGCTGGGCAACACGGACTTTCAACTCCCTCCAAAGATTTTCTATGGGGTTGAGATCTGGAGACTGGCTAGGCCACTCCAGGACCTTGAAATGCCTCTTACGAACCCACTCCTTCGTTGCCCGGGCGGTGTGTTTGGGATCATTGTCATGCTGAAAGACCCAGCCACGTTTCATCTTCAATGCCCTTGCTGATGGAAAGAGGTTATCACTCAAAATCTCACGATACATGGTCCCATTCATTCTTTCCTTTACACGGATCAGTTGTCCTGGTCCCTTTGCAGAAAAACAGCCCCAAAGCATGATGTTTCCACCCCCATGCTTCACAGTAGGTATGGTGTTCTTTGGATGCAACTCAGCATTCTTTGTCCTCCAAACACGACGAGTTGAGTTTTTACCAAAAAGTTATATTTTGGTTTCATCTGACCATATGACATTCTCCCAATCTTCTTCTGGATCATCCAAATGCTCTCTAGCAAACTTCAGACGTGCCTGGACATGTACTGGCTTAAGCAGGGGGACACGTTTGGCACTGCAGGATTTGAGTCCCTGGCGGCGTAGTGTGTTACTGATGGTAGGCTTTGTTACTTTGGTCCCAGCTCTCTGCAGGTCATTCACTAGGTCCCCCCGTGTGGTTCTGGGATTTTTGCTCACCGTTCTTGTGATGATTTTGACCCCACGGTGTGAGATCTTGCGTGGAGCCCCAGATCGAGGGAGATTATCAGTGGTCTTGTATGTCTTCCATTTCCTCAGTTAACAGCAGCCTGGGATAAGGATTGATTGAATATGTCCGTAAACACGCCAGCCAGCTGGCCTGCGCATGCTCTGAGGACGCGGCTGGGGATGCCGTCTGGGCCTGCAGCCATGCGAGGGTTAACACGTTTAAATGTTTTCCTCACATCGGCTGCAGTGAAGGAGAGTCCGCATGTTTATGTTGCGGGCCGTGTCAGTGGCACTGTATTGTCCTCAAACCGGGAAAAAAAGTTATTTAGTCTGCCTGGGAGCAAGACATCCTGGTCCGTGACGGGGCTGGTTTTCTTTTTGTAATCAGTGATTGACTGTAGACCCTGCCACATACCTCTTGTGTCTGAGCCGTTGAATTGCGGCTCTACTTTGTCTCTATACTGACGCTTAGCTTGTTTGATTCCTGACATTTAATCCTAGTAAAAATGCCCTGTCTTAGGTCATTTAGGATCACCACTTTATTTTAAGAATGTGAAATGTCAGAATAATAGTAGAGAGATTGATTTATTTCAGCATTTATTCCTTTCATCACATTCCCAGTGGGTCAGAAGTTTACATACAATCAATTAGTATTTGGTAGCATTGCCTTTAAATTGTTTAATTTGTGTCAAATGTTTTGGGTAGCCTTCCACAAGCTTCCCACAATAAATTGGGTGAATTCTGGCCCATTCCTCCTAACAGAGCTGGTGTAACTGAGTCAGGTTTGTAGGCCTCCTTGCTCGCACACACCTTTTCAGTTCTGCCAACAAATTTTCTATAGGATTAAGGTCAGGGCTTTGTGATGGCCACTCCAATACCTTGACTTTGTTGTCCTTAAGCCATTTTACCACAACTTTGTCAGTATGCTTGGGGTCATTGTCCATTTGGAAGACCTATTTGCGACCAAGCTTTAATTTCCTGACTGATGTCTTGAGATGTTGCTTCAATATATCCACATAATTTTCCTTCCTCATGATGCCATTTATTTTGTGAAGTGCACCAGACCCTCCTGCAGCAAAGCACCCCCACAACATGATGCTGCCACCCCCGTGCTTCACGGTTGGGTGGTGTTCTTCGGCTTGCAAGCCTCCCCTTTTTCCTCCAAACATAATGATGATCATTATGGCCAAACAGTTCTATTTTTGTTTCATCAGACCAGAAGACATTTCTCCAAAAAGTACTATCTTTGTCCCCATGTCCCCATGTGCAGTTGCAAGTGGCTTCTTCCTTGCTGAGTGGCCTTTCAGGTTATGTCGATATAGGACTCGTTTGACTGTGGATATAGATACTTTTGTACCTGTTTCCTCCAGCATCTTCACAAGGTCCTTTGCTGTTGTTCTGGGATTGATTTGCACTTTTCATACGTTAATCTCTAGGAGACAGAACGCGTCTCCGGCTGCGTGGTCCCATGGTGTTTATACTTGCGTACTATTGTAAAGAGGCACTGAGTTTGAAGATAGGCCTTGAAATAGATCCACAGGTACACCTCCAATTGACTCAAATGATGTCAATTAGCTTATCAGAAGCTTCTAAAGCCATGACATCATTTTCTGGAATTTTCCATGCTGTTTAAAGGCATAGTCAACTTAGTGTTTGTAAACTTCTGACCCACTGAAATTGTGATACAGTGAATTATAAGTTAAATAATCTGTATGTGACAATCTGTAATAGTTGTTGGAAAAATGACTTGTGTCATGGACAAAGTAGATGTCCTAACCGACTTGCCAAACTATAGTTTGTTAACAAAAGATTTGTGGAGTGGTTGAAAAAACGAGTTTTAATAACTCCAACCTAAGTGTATGTAAACGTCCAACTTCAACTGTACCTAAAAATGATAAATGATAAATAGAACGCTCCGTTTGCCCAAATATTTTCTCTTCTCTCCCTTTGTGCCCCGCTACATGGCTAGGGTGTAGATGTCATGGCTATGGTGTAAATGTCATGGCTAGGGTGTAGATGTCATGGCTAGGGTGTAAATGTCATGGCTAGGGTGTAGATGTCATGGCTAGGGTGTAAATGTCATTGCTAGGGTGTAGATGTCATGGCTAGGGTGTAGATGTCATGGCTAGGGTGTAGATGTCATGGCTAGGGTGTAGATGTCATGGCTAGGGTGTAGATCTCATGGCTAGGGTGTATATGTCATGGTTAGGGTGTATATGTCATGGCTAGGGTGTGGATGTCATGGCTAGGGTGTGGATGTCATGGCTAGGGTGTAGATGTCATGGCTAGGGTGTGGATGTCATGGTTAGGGTGTATATGTCATGGCTAGGGTGTGGATGTCATGGCTAGGGTGTGGATGTCATGGCTAGGGTGTGGATGTCATGGCTAGGGTGTGGATGACATGGCTAGGGTGTATATGTCATGGTTAGGGTGTATATGTCATGGCTAGGGTGTAGATGTCATGGCTAGGGTGTATATGTCATGGTTAGGGTGTATATGTCATGGTTAGGGTGTGGATGTCATGGCTAGGGTGTAGATGTCATGGCTAGGGTGTATATGTCATGGCTAGGGTGTATATGTCATGGCTAGGGTTTAGATGTCATGGCTAGGGTGTGGATGTCATGGCTAGGGTTTAGATGTCATGGCTAGGGTGTGGATGTCATGGTTAGGGTGTATATGTCATGGCTAGGGTGTGGATGTCATGGCTAGGGTGTGGATGTCATGGCTAGGGTGTAGATGTCATGGCTAGGGTGTGGATGTCATGGCTAGGGTGTGGATGTCATGGCTAGGGTGTGGATGTCATGGCTAGGGTGTGGATGTCATGGCTAGGGTGTGGATGTCATGGCTAGGGTGTGGATGTCATGGCTAGGGCACAGTAATATGATGTTTCAGTGAACAGTGTGAGACTGGTGGGATTTTGGACGTGGATAAATGTGCCGTTCTGTCAGGAGAGGAGTG